>NW_007380505.1:17573-23111 GCF_000475195.1 Diaphorina citri
TAAAGAAATTTTTTTTCCGGGGCAAAAAAAAAAAAAAAAAAAAAAAATCAAATGAATTTTGAATTAGGCGCACTTTATTTTCAAGTTCAAGCACGACAATGGACATTAAGTGGCCGACCGACATTCAGTTTTACTTCCTACAGGTTACATAAATAGTTTCTATCTAAAATGCGACCATCACACATTATTTCAATACATATTATTACTTTGTTTCTCATAGAATATGGTACATAGCAAGTTTCCATTCATTTAACCATTTATTCCAGACACAATAACCCCAGAGCCCTATCCTAGAACATACCTTTGTAATATACTCTAGCGCCCTATCTTAGAATTAAGTAAAGTTGACCAAAGTTCCTAGCCTGTACAAAATAAAATAAAGATCAGATCGATTTCAACATGTGACAGTAACACATCAAACTGCCTTTTAATTTCGTGTTTCCCTCAGTATCTATGGCCCATGAGCCTAACTACTTCCAGCACATCTTCCACATATCACAACGCAGAGGATATAACGTTTGCCGATTTTCAGATTTTTCCCTTTACTTATTAAGACCTACCATCCTGCCAAATTTAAAGTTTCTACGACATCGGGAAGTGAATTATAATTTTGATGAGTGATTTTCAATGCCTTGTTTCTACCTATCTCTTCCGTTAAAGCTAGAACTTCGGAATAATAAGCAAGTAGGTATGTATAGCTTAACATATGGTCCAAATTTCGTGACATTACGTTGAAAATTAAAGGAGTTATGATAGGGATAAAAATGCGTCGAAATGTTTTGTGTAATATAAAACACACTGGCGTGCTAGGGCCGTAACTTGGCCTGGCGCAGAGCCGTGCGCCTAGATAAAAAATCTGGTGTGAACCTGTGAACATCACACGGCTTTCCTTATCCTATTGCATGATGCTTATTTGGATGTTCTTCCACCCTAACTTTTACAATATCTCTAACCGTTTAGTCGGTATAGTTGGAAACCGCCAAAAAACGGTCGAAATATGTCCAAAAGCAGTAAAAATACCGCCAATGCAGCACCTATTCTTTTGTGTTGCATCCTTTTGTGGACTACATACCAAATTTCAAGTCTCTAGCTCATACTGTTCTCGAGATATTATTGAATTACACCGGAAACCACCAAAAAGCAGCCAAAATGCCACCAAGCGTTGCACCGATCTTAACCAAAAGTTTCGTGTCGCATCCTTGTCACATTTGACAATTGCATGCCAAATTTTAAGTCTCTAGCTCTTACCGTCCTCGAGATATTTTGTTTACAGACAGACACACGGACCAATGGCTGAAACTTTGTATTTAGGCTCTAGGGACCTCAAAACGTGTTTTGGACGTTTTGGTACTAAAAACTGGGCATCGAAAATTTGACCCGATTACATTACTTTCCTTCCTATAGGATAAGGAAAGTAAAAAGGGTTGTATAATAATAATAATAAGAAGAAGAAGCAGAAAAAAAAGAAGAGGAAGAGGTCGAGGAAAAAGAAGAAGAAAACATACCGGATGAAGAAGAGGAAAACGAAGAAGCCGACGGCGACGAGGAGGTGGAGGAGGAGGAGGAAAAATTTGAAGAGGAAAAATGTGACGGAAAGAAAGAGAACAAGATGTACCGGATGAGGAAGAAGAAGAAGAGTGGATATCGATGTTCTAGAATACTAGATAGACTGACCCTAAACATGAAAGCCCAAGTCACCCTGGAACTCCCCAATGCTGTAAGGAGCAAGATTTAGAATTTACTCTTTAAGAGTTGATTTAAACATTTCTTTGAGGGTTGATTTCACCATCACCTAACAAGAAAGAAGACAATGAGAAGCGGCCCCACGATAACAACCTGGTGGGTGTGCTTTGAAGAAACATACCCATAGTAATGTCGTATGACGGTTCCGGGCATGTCTGCTTCTGAAATGGAGAGACAAGTTTTTAGTGGGTGAAAATCCCACACTATTCAACTTGAATGTCTTTAAAAGATTTTTTCCTGTCAAAAAAAAAAAAAAAAAAAAATGTGGGACCTCTCTTCTACCTTAGCTCTTCTAAAGAAAATATCTAAATAATTTTCCATCACTCCTCCATCAATTAACTTGCTGTTGAACCAATGATCCTGGATTACGAAACCTAGATCTTGACCGCAGTACACTAATAAAGATAACAATGTTATTTATTTAGTAATTTTCATCAGTGCAAAAACAACACTACTGTATGGCGCAGAAATATGGGCTTTTAGATATGTGGAAAACATTGAGAAGTGCCAAAGTTTCCTCTTCAAAACACTGTACTGCCTCCCCCGTAATACACCCAACTACACAATCAGGCTTGAGATGGGCGTGGTTAAGTTATCCCACTCGGTTTTCCTTCAAATGCTTCGCTGATGGATGAAACTCCTCATGATGGCACAGGATAGATATCCGAAGCTGTGTTATCTCGAGCTGTGCGCTTTAGATCAGAGATCATGCAACATCGAAAAATACAACTGGGCAACACACTTGAAAAGACAACTTGTTGAGCTAGGTTTCGCTCAGGTATGGGAATCTCAGGACGCCTCAGTGGTGAAGAGCAACATGGAGGATATTCTGGAAAAACTAAAGGAGAACCTAATCAATGCAGATATTGAAAGATGTAGAAACTCAACCTACAGCACTCTGTACCGTGACCTGAAACCATTGGACAACATACCAAGTGTATCACCGTACCTGCAGCTCAGCCTACCTATGGACACCTGTAGGGTATTAGCCCAGATCAGACTGGGTAGCAATCAGGCAGTAAGGATCTACACCAAAGGAATCACTTACACTTGGGATACAGAAGAAACATGTAAAATCTGCAATCTGGGTGAAAAGGAGGGGCTACTCCATTTCTTTGTAAATTGCCCTCAATATTTCCCATTGAGAGAACGCTACTTACATAAATATCTTGAGCAGGGAGAGCATACATTGGTTAACTTATTGAATCGTACAAATAAGGTAGAACTTAGCAATGTATACTTTTACATAATAGGAGCACTGAAACTCAGAGCTTTTCTTCTGGAGGAATAAAGGTCTAGAACAATGTCAATCAAAGGCGAATCTCTAGAAGGGAGAGCATATATTGGTTAACTTATTGAATCATACAAATAAGGTAGAACTTAGCAATGTATACTTTTACATAATAGGAGCACTGAAACTCAGAGCTTTTCTTCTGGAGGAATAAAGGTCTAGAACAATGTCAATCAAAGGCGAATCTCTAGAAGGGAGAGCATATATTGGTTAACTTATTGAATCATACAAATAAGGTAGAACTTAGCAATGTATACTTTTACATAATAGGAGCACTGAAACTCAGAGCTTTTCTTCTGGAGGAATAAAGGTCTAGAACAATGTCAATCAAAGGCAAATCTCTAGAAGGGAGAGCATATATTGGTTAACTTATTGAATCATACAAATAAGGTAGAACTTAGCAATGTATACTTTTACATAATAGGAGCACTGAAACTCAGAGCTTTTCTTCTGGAGGAATAAAGGTCTAGAACAATGTCAATCAAAGGCAAATCTCTAGAAGGGAGAGCATATATTGGTTAACTTATTGAATCATACAAATAAGGTAGAACTTAGCAATGTATACTTTTACATAATAGGAGCACTGAAACTCAGAGCTTTTCTTCTGGAGGAATAAAGGTCTAGAACAATGTCAATCAAAGGCAAATCTCTAGAAGGGAGAGCATATATTGGTTAACTTATTGAATCATACAAATAAGGTAGAACTTAGCAATGTATACTTTTACATAATAGGAGCACTGAAACTCAGAGCTTTTCTTCTGGAGGAATAAAGGTCTAGAACAATGTCAATCAAAGGCAAATCTCTAGAAGGGAGAGCATATATTGGTTAACTTATTGAATCATACAAATAAGGTAGAACTTAGCAATGTATACTTTTACATAATAGGAGCACTGAAACTCAGAGCTTTTCTTCTGGAGGAATAAAGGTCTAGAACAATGTCAATCAAAGGCAAATCTCTAGAAGGGAGAGCATATATTGGTTAACTTATTGAATCATACAAATAAGGTAGAACTTAGCAATGTATACTTTTACATAATAGGAGCACTGAAACTCAGAGCTTTTCTTCTGGAGGAATAAAGGTCTAGAACAATGTCAATCAAAGGCAAATCTCTAGAAGGGAGAGCATATATTGGTTAACTTATTGAATCATACAAATAAGGTAGAACTTAGCAATGTATACTTTTACATAATAGGAGCACTGAAACTCAGAGCTTTTCTTCTGGAGGAATAAAGGTCTAGAACAATGTCAATCAAAGGCAAATCTCTAGAAGGGAGAGCATATATTGGTTAACTTATTGAATCATACAAATAAGGTAGAACTTAGCAATGTATACTTTTACATAATAGGAGCACTGAAACTCAGAGCTTTTCTTCTGGAGGAATAAAGGTCTAGAACAATGTCAATCAAAGGCAAATCTCTAGAAGGGAGAGCATATATTGGTTAACTTATTGAATCATACAAATAAGGTAGAACTTAGCAATGTATACTTTTACATAATAGGAGCACTGAAACTCAGAGCTTTTCTTCTGGAGGAATAAAGGTCTAGAACAATGTCAATCAAAGGCAAAACAACAACCAACAACAACAAAAACAACAACAACAACAACAACAACAACAAAAACAACAACAACAACAACAACAACAACAACAAAAACAACACCAACAACAACAAAAACAACACCAACAACAACACAACCACCACCACCACCATCACCAATTTTTCGTGTCTGCTGAAAATGCTGGATCTCAATTTCTTCAACCTTCTCTCAATTTCAACTTGGCAATGTTTTCCTTTTATTTTCATGTTAATAATAGGTACCGTATTTAGCTATTAATTTAAGAAAGAAAAACATTGCCAAGTTGAAATTGAGAGAAGGTTGAAGGAATTGAGATCCAGCATTTTCAGCAGACACGAAAAATTGGGAATGCAGACTTGGCCTTAATTTTCTGATCTCACCACTTATAAGGGCCGACATTTTTGGACAGGAACTTGGCCTTTTTTTCACATTTGTGTTTTTGTGGGGGATGTTGATATATTTCATTTCCTTGTATACCGTTTGATAAACTGGTAATACCTTTTTTTCACATTTGTGTTTTTGTGGGGGTAACTTTTTCGATATCCCTAACCGTTTAGTGAAAACCGCCAAATAGCGGTTATAGTGGCAACTTTTGCCGGTTTTCAGATTTTTCCCTTTACTTACTCAACAAAACCTACATTCCTGCCAAATTTCAAGTTTCTACGACATCGGGAAGTGCCTAATCATTTTGATGAGTGAATGAGTGGGTAAAAAAATTCCGATTTTTGCGCCTCTTTATCTCCGGAACTGCTTGGTATTAAGAGCTCAAATTTTTAAGGTATGTTTATATACCTTACCTAAATATGTGCCCTGAATTTTGACAGTTTATCTTTAGAGGAAGCCGATCTCTGAAGGTGGGAAAAACCTATCGAATCGGTTTGTGTAAAGATACACAGGTGTGTTTACTGGAACTTGGCCTGGCGGC
>NW_007380506.1:0-23107 GCF_000475195.1 Diaphorina citri
AGGCTTTCGGACCATGAAGAGGTCCTTATTTCAATTGTTAAGGCACATAAGACCGTGAATATTGATCCTTACTTCAATTGTTAAGACCATGAATATTGAATAAATACTCGTACGTTCTACGACTTGAAAATTCCAGAGACCAGTAGGCCTTCGGAACATCCTTTGATGTTTTTAACATCCTTTGAATGGTAGGCACGAAATAATTTTATCCATAGCCTTAACTTCATCACGATTGCCAATGGTGATGCCAAAAGAAACCATTTTCTTCATTCGTGTCCTTCGTCCTTCCAGATTCTCTTAACCTTACCATTCACGAAATCACAACGGAGTCCGCTGGCGGCATCACTTTAGTTAACTACCTACATAATTATGTATAATAGAGAAATCTCTCTGTATACCCATCCATTTGTCACTAGGCCACTATAAGTATCGGTATCAATAATGTGACTAAGTCTCAACTTTCAGAATCATGGAGTATGGAGTCAAACAAATACAGGTAATAAAATAAGTAAGTAAATATTATTAATGCAACTCATTAAAGCTTTGAACTTTTTAATCGAGGTATTACTAAATCCTTTGTGTTTCGTGTCAGGAGCTCTCACATTTCCTAGACCTAGAGCGACAACATTCTAGATTTTCTGCCGACTTGCGCAAAGCGCTAATGTTAGCGCATGTCGGGTTATTGTTCGCTTTACCTAAATTTTCGACGTGCTACTGACAAGTATACTTGCAACACGTTTTTAGAATGTCACAGTGCGGTTTTTTTTTGTCTCAGCCAAACAAATGTGTGGAGAAAGTTGGTTGTTGAAGAAACTTGAAGTCTCGTACAGGTATTAAACTCTATTGATGAGTGGCCGAGTGTGAGTTTATTTTCATCGCTCTAGTTTTACCTATACTGTTTGCAAATTCTGAGTTTTGAAAGAAAGTTTTAGATCCAGAATAGTTTTTTAAAAGATCAAATTCCCACCGAGAATAAAAATCGTCTCAAAGCTACGCCGGCGCTGTCCTCATGGAATCTAGTTTTCAGATATATTGTATCTTTTAATGATCAATTAAAAATGAATTGATTAAAAATAGAGTGATATTTTTTAACCCATTACTTCTTTAGATTAATTAGTACCCAAGATATAGACAGGTTTGATAGCAAAGAATTCACCCTACATCGAAAAAGTACTAGCTTAGAGTTGGTGATTTTATCTTCATTTCAGATATATTGTACATTTTAATGATCAATTAAAAATGAATTGATTAAAAATAGAGTGATATTTTTTAACCCATTACTTCTTTAGATTATTTAGTACCCAAGATATAGACAGGTTTGATAGCAAAGAATTCACCCTACATCGAAAAAGTACTAGCTTAGAGTTGGTGATTTTATCTTCTGAAGGTTTTTCAAATTCCAAAGCAATGTTTTGGGTTTTTCTAAAAAGTTTAAATCCAAAGAAAAGGTCCCCGAACCTTAAAAACTAATAAAAGCAAGCTGAACAAAGTACACAACCTCCCTTTACGGATGCATCAAAAGTGGTCAATCTGAAGATAACTAGCCCATACGAAAAAAGATAACCATCACAAGTTGCTAGAAAGATTTGTATTCAAGTTCAAGTATTCCGATTCTTTGTGTGGTGAAAGAATTGATGGAACACAGATGCATCAAAAGTGGTCAATCTGAAGATAACTAGCCCATACGAAAAAAAAAAAGATAACCATCACAAGTTGCTAGAAAGATTTGTATTCAAGTTCAAGTATTCCGATTCTTTGTGTGGTGAAAGAATTGATGGAAATACTACGCTGCCACATCAACTTTGACTTTGACATATACGAACAGCAATTTATAGTACACTTCAAGATTCCAATGTCAGTAAAAGTATTCAGGAACGTCTGGAAATAGCGAATACAATTGCCTAAGCTATCTTTTCAATAGCTGCCAGAGAATATAAAATGCATCTGCCATCTGCATAATACATTATGCCTGTCTTGTGCTGCAGAATGGAAAGACAATGGGTACAGAATGCACTAATGCACAATCTATATTTCCAATCTTGAAAATAAAATGGAAATACAACCTAGGAGTTTGTAGATACATATGTACCTCAGCAACCTTACTTGTGGACATATGGGGGAACTTTCAATATCGTTCAGAACCTCATTGCATATTCCCATTAGATGACTTCAATGTCTTTCATTTAATACAAAACAAATTACAGAAAAAAATGCTTTAGATACATATGTACCTCAGCAACCTTACTTGTGGACATATGGGGGAACTTTCAATATCGTTCAGAACCTCATTGCATATTCCCATTAGATGACTTCCCAGAATGTTACACATGTAGCAGAACCGATAAGTCCAAGTCAATCTCCAAACCTTTTACTAACTAAACTTATACTCGTGGATATCCAGGTAATAAAATAAGTAAGTAAATATTATTAATGCAACTCATTAAAGCTTTGAACTGTTTAATTGAGGTATTACTAAATCCTTTGTGTTTCTTGTCAGGAGCTCTTACATTTCCTAGAGTGACAACATTCTAGATTTTCTGCCAACTTGCGCAAAGCGCTAATGTTAGCGCATGTCGGGTTATTGTTCGCTTTACCTAAATTTTCGACGCGCTACTGACAAGTATACTTGCAACATGTTTTTAGAATGTCACAGTGCGGTTTTTTTGTCTCAGCCAAACAAATGTGTGGAGAAAGTTGGTTGTTGAAGAAACTTGAAGTCTCGTACAGGTATTAAACTCTATTGATGAAAAAAATATAAAGACTATAAATACAATATGTATCATAAGACAAAGCTATGTCTCTAGGAATGTGTAGGTACTGTGTAAAGATAGGTAGGTATCTACGTATGAGGCAAGTTTTTATGGGTTCAAAAAGAAGTAAACCTGGAATCACCAAGTACAAATAAAGGCAGAAAAAGTACATTCTGGGGAAGTTATCAAGAGCTACCCGATAAGTCGATGAAAGAGGTCTCATACTCGTAAGTGTCACTACCTCCCTACCACTCTTGGGCCCTTGTTAGCACTCTGTATGAGGCAGGTTTTTATGGGTACAAAAAGAAGTAAACCTGGAACCACCAAGCACAAATAAAGGCAGAAAAAGTACATTCTGGGGAAGTTACCAAGAGCTACCCGATAAGTCGATGAAAGAGGTCTCATACTCGTAAGTGTCACTACCTCCCTACCACTCTTGGGCCCTTGTTAGCACTCCAACCTAAATAACCAACCACAACCTATAGCGAACACAATGAACTATGTGGTCAACAGCATTCAAGTGAACAACTGAACGTGAAACCAATAAAACTGATCAGGACTGTATTGTGCATTTCTTGTGGTAAAGACAATTCTGTGACGTCAGCAGATTCACGTTAACATTACACAAGTTGTCTGATTGATAGAACTGAACGTGAAACCAATAAAACTGATCATGACTGTATTGTGCATTTCTTGTGGTAAAGACAATTCTGTGACGTCAGCAGATTCACGTTAACATTACACAAGTTGTCTGATTGATAGATCTAACAATAAAGTGCAGCATACACATGGATGGTCAAACTCATCAAACTGTGTAAAATTGTAAATGTTAAGGAGATATGTCTTCTCTCATGATATATGTAGAGTTGTAGAGGAGAACTTTTTCATATACCTATTAGTATGAATAAGTAGGCAAATATCTAAATAACCTACTCGTACTACCCAAAAATCTGGGAGCTAAAGACGCTAAAGTCAAAATATAGCTATCAAATTATTAAATCCTCCAGAACCTGTAGAAATTGATACTTACTCCAAATTATAACAATAACGAAAAGAAGTAGAAATAATACTACCTACCTACCAGATACCAGTGAAGAAATAGAATACAACAATGAAGGAAAGGAATCTCCACCAATATCTGGCACTAAGCTTCCTCACAATATTGTCAAGTTTGGTTGGTAAGTCAGGATAATCCAAATATGAAATCTACAGTGCTATAAGCTGGCACCATTGGAGGGTCCTATAAACGTATAAACTACCACCTTCAGTTACAGTAGATGGATCTCAAAATTGAAGAGCATCAACTTCTACACTTTGTCAATATCCAACCATTTAAAAATCTGAAATGACATTCCAGGTTCAATACTTCAATGCGGTGATGACTGATGAGCTTGTGATTTGCAATCCATATGTGAATTTTCCTTCGCTATTATGATCATCAATATCATCATCAAACAATCGTGAGATTTTGTCAGTGTCATCACTATCATTGAAGATATAATTATATTTATTATTTTAGCTCTTTATTTTATTTTCATTGAATGGTTTGTTCTCACTATAAATGTTCATGGGTTAAGTGCAGCAGCAAGTGCAATAGACTTACGATGAATATTACCATGGGTTGTTTTATGATGGGTTATGTTGTGTTTGATTTGTACCAACATGTAGCAAACATATCCAATTTTGATTTCGTAGGTACGCACTATGCACCTACGTGTAGTTACACTAGTTAGTAGATAATTAATCAACTCTACTTACATACATGCATAGCTCAGTGATCTCATAGAAGTCATAGAACCACACAAGAGAAATGAAGATCAGCGATAAAATGTACATCGTCATAACAAAGACAACAGTAAAGTCATGTTCATAATATTATGCAGACATAGGTTCTATGTTTCTACGTACACAGATACATCTATGAACCCATATGTTGCAAAATAACGAAATAATGGCCTTGATAGTAACAACTATTAATAAATTCTAAACTTGAAAGAAATCCAACAACAAACGGATTTCCTAAACAAATCGATGCGTTTTGCAGACATGCCAAACTATGTAAAACTTGCCTGGCACAAGGTAAAGACCGAGATTTCAGCCCAGATTAAAATGATTAAGACACTTCTAATGAGTGTTGATTTTCCATGTTTAATTATACGGAGATTAATCTGCATTTCGGGATTTCCTAAACAAATCGATGCGTTTTGCAGACATGCCAAACTATGTAAAACTTGCCTGGCACAAGGTAAAGACCAAGATTTCAGCCCAGATTAAAATGATTAAGACACTTCTAATGAGTGTTGATTTTCCATGTTTAATTATACGGAGATTAATCTGCATTTCAACACAATGACTCCTGTGGAAATCACTATTCTACCGTACCCTTCCTTCCCACAAGTACTTGAACATTCTCCTTGGCTCTTTTATCGTCATTTTCCTTGGATAGCATCTATGTGTTTATCGACACTACTAGTGCAGTGCGATGACTCCTGCGGAAATCACTATTCTACCGTACCCTTCCTTCCTACAAGTACTTGAACATTCTCCTTGGCTCTTTTATCGTCATTTTCCTTGGATAGCATCTATGTGTTTATCGACACTACTAGTGCAGTGCAGTGCACTATCTCTTTGGATATCTTCCATCTTTTCTCGACATTTTGGTTCTTTTCTTACTAGCCATTTGGTCTTTTTATTGAGATAGATCCCCTTTAGGGGTGAACTATTCATTTCTAACGAAAGTCACAACTTTGGGTCGGGGTTGTGTTTTTACGAAGAAGTCAATGTGCTCATTCCATTCATGATCAAGAATCTTCTACATGTTCCGATGAATCGCTGATTTTCTCTGTTACTTTTCGTTTCATTTCCTGAACAATGACTGGCGGTTTTCTTCGCGCGTAGGTACATTGACGTCGGTTAATCAGAAGGTATATGGTCTGATCTCTAGATGTTATCATGTTATTTCTTGACGTTATCCATGCAGTTATTGTTGAGTACCGGACTAGGATGGGTAGAATTTAGCAAGTCATCTTTATGCCTTGTGATGCCACTGGATACAGATACCCATATTACCCATGTTGTAGCCGCTAGCTGTCATTAGTGAAGTTACCCCTAGTACTTGATAGTTAATGACCTATTGCTCTCTCGTCTACAGTTATTTAGTTATTTCTACTCCAAAGACTGGATATTGAAATCATACATCACGCATGTAGCTGATTTTATTACAAATCTAGCTGATTTTTACAAAGAGTTTTAATATCTAGGCCGAATTCGTACCTCTCTTGCGTTTGAGGAAAAGCCCCTAGTACTTGTTAGTTAATGACCTATTGCTCTCTCGTCTACAGTTATTTCTACTCCAAAGACTGGATATTGAAATCATACATCACGCATGTAGCTGATGATTTTATTACAAATCTAGCTGATTTTTACAGGGAATTTTAATATCTAGGCCGAATTCGTACCTCTCTTGCGTTTGAGGAAAAACTCGAGTTTTGTTAGCAGTATAATGAGTTTTTGAGTGGTCACTCAAACCCAGGTGATAATTGACCACAGAATGCATGACCATGTAGGGAGTGACTGTATGAATTTGTAATAAGTAACACGTTCGAGCTCCAAAATAATTGCCTTTAGGTACAGTTACATATGTACATCAGATTTACTTTTTTTATACTTTTAACATTTACAGTTGATTTTTGGTACGATTTGTGTGACTAACTCAAAGTTCTCCATAGTACATCTAACAGGTACCTTGATTCAGGTAAAGTTCGTTCCAGATGTCAATGAATCTGTGGGCGATGGTCATTGATCCTTCCTGGAACTTTCTCATAATCACATTTCTAAGGAAAATGTATGGGTCTGTACATGATGGTCCATCTAGAACTAAATAATATACTTGCAATTGCATACATTTATTCAAATTTGACCTCAGGCTCCCACAAGTGCTACACCTTGGTTTATAATGCAATATGGAAGGTGTCACTAGAGCTCTTACAGGTAAAATAAGAAATACCAACATGGTAGGTCCGTTGGTACATTGCAAATCCATTATTTGGTGACCTGTTGATCTCAGCATTTTTAGATAAATTCATTTTCTGTGAGACCAGACACGTAGATAATATTTATCCTTCACACAATGGTTAACTGCCGTCTTAGAGCAAGCTTTAAGTCCCACGGCCAAAGATTTGTATGTGTGTCTTTGAATGAAAATAAGGACAACCTTATGCAATAGCTGCAATTACTGTCAGGTATTCGTAAGTGCCTACTTTTACAGACAACTACGGCAAGAGGTATTAGCAATAAAATTGAAGATACACAAGAAAAAAAATAATAATCATTAGATGTTATTGTTCAAAATTATTTTATTTGAAAATTAAAATCCACTTGTTAGATCTTCCTCTGGTAGGCGCAGCACAATGCAATTCATTTCAATGTTTCCATACCATCAGCAAAGAAAACTCCCTCTTGGAATTGATTTTGAGTGAGCACATATACGCTATTCGTCATGTATTGAACATAGTGTTGTTGCAACTTGACCGATTACATCATATGCCAACTTACAGGCAGCTTTTGAACCATTGGATGAACAACACTGAGAACTGGCTTGGAACGGTAAGAACTCGTGACCTCTAGACCCATCTTGGCGATATGAGTACCATCAGCATAATCAGATATTGGATATACGAGAAGTAATCCATCAGATTACCTACTTATATCTACTCATCTTCGTCAGACTTGTACATACAGAATGTAGGGTATGTATTAGTAAGGAGAGAGACATTCAGAGAGAGAACGAAAGCCTTTACAAGATCTATCGTATAAGAGAAAAGCCAAAAAGCTATGTCCACACTTAGTCCACACCGTCGATCGACTATGTCAACACAGCTTAATAAGTTCCAGTCTGTTGAGTATTGACACTCACCAAAGACATTCAACGCCAACAACCCAGCTTCAAAAACTTCTCAGAACAGTTCATGTCTCAATCAGAGCCTAGATTAGCTACTTCACCTGAATGGTAAAGTTAATTAGGCGTCTCACTACCTGATTCTTTTCACTTTCTTCGAGTTTTAATTTCCTCTGGATGGATTTAATGACGTTACTCGAACGCCTTAGTTCTATTCTTTTATCTTGGCATTAAGTGTGTCATCTGCATAATACAATAATGAAGTTCATCGTTTCTATTGATGGGATTGATTGTGTGGCGCGGAATAAACCATGTCACTGGGACAGGCAGTCCTAGATGTGAGCATCCCAATGGGAAGGTGTTGAGGAAAGCTATTGGTGCTGGGAAGAACAAAAAACACCGCGGATTTGAAAATATTGCTAGCTTTTACTTGTGAAACAAAAAACATATTCGTTATCAAAATCACACTGAAATCAAATTTGGGATCATTTCAGACTCCACACAGGCTCTCAAGCATCCACAAATCTTCAACGTCTTCCTCTATTCTGAGATAGGCGTTCTCCTCACACAAACTAGCCGAAAATTTTAATCAAAGTCCAAAATATTATCTTGATTTATCGTTATTAAAATTTACCTGTCCGTTCTTTTACTAGTTAGCCAGCTTATTATTCATAGCAACACTAGCAGGTTCTCCACATGCTAGAGGAGGACATTCCACAGTCCTAACTATAGGACATTCCGAAGTCCTTAGAGTCCGAACATCAAGGAGGTTATTGAACCGGTTTCTAGCCATAATAATCACGATAACCGATCCCCATTCAATATATTTTCAGATTATTAATTATCAAAGTGCCAGAGCTAGCTGTACCTATGCCTGACTAAGGAAGCTACGAGAGTGCCAAAGATGGCAGATAGAGGTATTGGTATGCCAAATTGGTCAACAGTAAAAAGATCAAGTTGGCGACTCGGAATGTTGATTTTGATTTCAAAGATTAGAATAGATCTGATGGCAAATCAGTCAATCAACTACATAGCTACTACGGATTTCCTAAACAAATCGATGCGTTTTGCAGACATGCCAAACTATGTAAAACTTGCCTGGCACAAGGTAAAGACCGAGATTTCAGCCCAGATTAAAATGATTAAGACACTTCTAATGAGTGTTGATTTTCCATGTTTAATTATACGGAGATTAATCTGCATTTCAACACGATGACTCCTGCGGAAATCACTATTCTACCGTACCCTTCCTTCCTACAAGTACTTGAACATTCTCCTTGGCTCTTTTATCGTCATTTTCCTTGGATAGCATCTATGTGTTTATCGACACTACTAGTGCAGTGCAGTGCACTATCTCTTTGGATATCTTCCATCTTTTCTCGACATTTTGGTTCTTTTCTTACTAGCCATTTGGTCTTTTTATTGAGATAGATCCCCTTTAGGGGTGAACTATTCATTTCTAACGAAAGTCACAACTTTGGGTCGGGGTTGTGTTTTTACGAAGAAGTCAATGTGCTCATTCCATTCATGATCAAGAATCTTCTACATGTTCCGATGAATCGCTGATTTTCTCTGTTACTTTTCGTTTCATTTCCTGAACAATGACTGGCGGTTTTCTTCGCGCGTAGGTACATTGACGTCGGTTAATCAGAAGGTATATGGTCTGATCTCTAGATGTTATCATGTTATTTCTTGACGTTATCCATGCAGTTATTGTTGAGTACCGGACTAGGATGGGTAGAATTTAGCAAGTCATCTTTATGCCTTGTGATGCCACTGGATACAGATACCCATATTACCCATGTTGTAGCCGCTAGCTGTCATTAGTGAAGTTGCCCCTAGTACTTGTTAGTTAATGACCTATTGCTCTCTCGTCTACAGTTATTTCTACTCCAAAGACTGGATATTGAAATCATACATCACGCATGTAGCTGATGATTTTATTACAAATCTAGCTGATTTTTACAGGGAATTTTGATATCTAGGCCGAATTCGTACCTCTCTTGCGTTTGAGGAAAAACTCGAGTTTTGTTAGCAGTATAATGAGTTTTTGAGTGGTCACTCAAACCCAGGTGATAATTGACCACAGAATGCATGACCATGTAGGGAGTGACTGTATGAATTTGTAATAAGTAACACGTTCGAGCTCCAAAATAATTGCCTTTAGGTACAGTTAATTATGTACATCAGTAATTTCAATTTTATAAAGTTTGTGTTAAAAACTATAAGGATAAGGATATTTTATCCAAACTTATCTTTCGTGTGCATGTTCCGGATTCTGAGCATGCATGAAATTAAAAATCAGGACTTCATTACAAAGAAGAGCATCTTTCTACAGTGAAAAGCACACCTTCTAGAGGGGAGATTCTAGTGTTCTTGTGTACATCAGTAATTTCAATTTTATAAAGTTTGTGTTAAAAAAAAATAAAAATCAGGACTTCATTACAAAGAAGAGCATCTTTCTACAGTGAAAAGCACACCTTCTAGAGGGGAGATTCTAGTGTTCTTGCTAAAAGGAAGTCTCCAGGTCTGTAGAGCGTAAGAAATCACCTGTGATTACCATAATACATCAGACCGGATACACCACAAAGTAATTAGTCTGATGAGCTTGGACTTCAACTTGAATTATAAAGTCTTCAACCTGCCTCATTACCCACTTGTAAGAACCACAAAGTAATTAGTCTGATGAGCTTGGACTTCAACTTGAATTATAAAGTCTTCAACCTGCCTCATTACCCACTTGTAAGAGTTCTATGGACTCGAGTGGACTGCCTACCAAATTATAGCCTATTATATCTGGGTATTATGGGTAATTGTTCGGATCTTTAGCCTTAACCTTGGATAAATATTAGAGAGAGAGAGAGAGAGAGAGAGGAGGTGGGGTGTGGGACGGATTTTGAACTAGCAAGTTTTCCCATAAAGTTTAATTTTGGAAAACCTCGCAATCTTGGTTTAGCATGTCGAACTTTTTGACTCCCCGCCCGCGCGGTGCCATCCTTATAAAGAGAGGTGGAGGGAGAGAGGGAGGATGAGGTGGGGTGTGGGACGGATTTTGAACTAGCAAGTTTTCCCATAATGTTTAATTTTGGAAAACCTTTCAATCTTGGTTTAGCATGTCGAACTTTTTGACTCCCCGCCCGCGCGGTGCCATCCTTATAAAGAGAGGTGGAGGGAGAGAGGGAGGATAGGAGAGGGAGAGAGATGTCCAGAATAGTAATCTTCCTCTCCATCTCTCTCCACATGGTTTCGATCCTGATTTGTTAAAGAATTAGGTCACGGGACAGGACCAAAAGACCTGTAGAAAACGTGCAAAACACCAAACCGGCCATAATATTCAACAAATTTACAAGAGTCAATGAAAAATTCGTAGAAGCTTAAACCCATACTTTAGGACTCTTTATCCCTACACTTAACCCTTGGAGTGGGCATTTTGTGTATGAGTCTATGAAAGACAATTTGTCCATAACGAAACATATTCAACAAATTTACAGGAGTCAATGAAAAATTCGTAGAAGCCTAACCCATCCTTTAGGACTCTTTATCCCGACACTTAACCCTTGGAGTGGGCATTTTGTGTACCTATGAGTCTATGAAAGACAATTTGTTCATAACGAAACATGTGATAGGTGCGGGAATCAAACCACCACCCAACAGACAATTAAGCCGGATGCTCAGTTGCTTAAGACGCTCTCTCAGGTACAGCTTAGTAAACCTTCCTCTCCATCTCTCTCCACATGGTTTCGATCCTGATTTGTTGAATTGGGTCACGGGACAGGACCAAAAGACCTGTAGAAAACGCGCAAAACACCAAACCGGCCACGCGCAAAACACCAAACCGGCCATAATATTCAACAAATTTACAAGAGTCAATGAAAAATTCGTAGAAGCCTAACCCATCCTTTAGGACTCTTTATCCCTACACTTAACCCTTGGAGTGGGCATTTTGTGTATGAGTCTATGAAAGACAATTTGTCCATAACGAAACATTCAGATTACTTATATCTACTCATCTTCGTCAGACTTGTACATACAGAATGTAGGGTATGTATTGGTAAGGAGAGAGACATTCAGAGAGAGAACGAAAGCCTTTACAAGATCTATCGTATAAGAGAAAAGCCAAAAAGCTATGTCCACACTTAGTCCACACCGTCGATCGACTATGTCAACACAGCTTAATAAGTTCCAGTCTGTTGAGTATTGACACTCACCAAAGACATTCAACGCCAACAACCCAGCTTCAAAAACTTCTCAGAACAGTTCATGTCTCAATCAGAGCCTAGATTAGCTATGGACTTAAGAAGCCAGATCATCTCCTCATATGCCGAAACTTTAAACTGCCTGCTGAGGACCTTCTGCGAGGACCTTCAGTTTTGTGAGAAGCCTGTCTCACGGATCCAGAAAGTAAGCAAGAAGGAGTCGAAATTTAGCGCACTAAGCTTTGCGCTCGGTCTCGCCTTCATTATGGATGGTACTTTTCTGCTGAATACAGTCCAATTATGCATTCGTGAACATTGCCTGATTATTCACAAACGGATAACTCAAAAATCTTATAGGGATTCACTACATTACCAACATGGTTTCATTCATATCGAGTATAACACGACGTACGAGTACATCCTATATAACATCCTATCCTATACTTACCCATGTTAGTATATTCTCCTGGGATTGTTAGATATGTTCCTAACTCTAGATATTTTTAGCGAACCCAGATGTATCGACATTACAATCCACAATCCGCTGTTTACATTTCTACTTATTATTACATCTCTTATGTATTGTGCCTTTTCAGATTATTAATTATCAAAGTGCCAGAGCTAGCTGTACCTATGCCTGACTAAGGCCCGGTTTCTGACAAGACGAAACTCGAGAGTTTGAGCTCACTAACCGCGGAGTTTGCAAAAAGTGCGTTTATTGTGCCAGATTACCCATAAGGTAACTCATAGGACTTTTGAACATGAGAGAGAGAGAGAGAGAGAAGGGTCACGATTCTGAACATCTCTCTGTACAAGTCGTGACTTCAGCTGAGAAGATTGGTATATCCCAGGCCTGGACAAGGGACCTACAACTAGCTCAGGATCAGGAGACAACTGCTGTAAGGACCGACTTAAGAAGCCAGATCATCTCCTCATATGTCCAAACTTTAAATTGCCTGCTGAGGACCTTCTGCGAGGACCTTCAGTTTTGTAAGAAGCCTGTCTCACGGATCCGGAAAGTAAGCAAGAAGGAGTCGAAATTTTAGCGCACTAAGCTTTGCGCTCGGTCTCGCTTCCATCATAGCAGAAATAAATGAACGGGGGATTGAGGCGAAAGTCGGCAGGTGCTCCATTTCAATCGCCCACCAGGGGTAGATGGAGGAACTACTTAAAAAGCAATGAAACTGCACCGATGAGACGGCTTCTTTCTAAAACGGGTTGCATTCGTGAACATTGCCTGATTATTCACAAACGGATAACTCAATAATCTTATAGGGATTCACCACATTACCAACATGGTTTCATTCATATCGAATATAACACGACGTACGAGTACATCCTATATAACATCCTATCCTATACTTACCCATGTTAGTATATTATCCTGGGATTGTTAGGTATGTTCCTAACTCTAGATCTCTTTACCGAATCCAGATGTATCGACATTACAATCCACAATCCGCTGTTTACATTTCTACTTATTATTACATCTCTTATGTATTGTGCCAGATTACCCATAAGGTAACTCATAGGACTTTTGAACATGAGAGAGAGAGAGAGAGAGAGAGAAGGGTCACGATTCTGAACATCTCTCTGTACAAGTCGTGACTTCAGCTGAGAAGATTGGTATACCCCAGGCCTGGACAAGGGACCTACAACTAGCTCAGGATCAGGAGACAACTGCTGTAAGGACGGACTTAAGCCAGATCATCTCCTCATATGCCCAAACTTTAAACTGCCTACTGAGGACCTTCTGCGAGGACCTTCAGTTTTGTGAGAAGCCTGTCTCACGCATCCGGAAAGTAAGCAAGAAGGAGTCGAAATTTTAGCGCACTAAGCTTTGCGCTCGGTCTCGCCTTCATCACAGCAGAAATAAATGAACGGGGGATTGAGGCGAAAGTCGGCAGGTGGTCTATTTCAATCGCCCACCAGGGGTAGATGGAGGAACTACTTAAAAAGCAATGAAACTGCACCGATGAGACGGCTTCTTTCTAAAACGGGTATATCGACCACCCCTGACACCTCTTCATTATGAAAAGAGTTACGAAGATTGCCATTTTGAAACTGAGCTCTCTTCTCTTTCATATTGGACTATCAAATACCTATGTGAAATCCCTACAAAGCTAAGTGCCTAACTACCTTCCCATATTGTAAATCTCGACTACACATTCTATCAGCAGGTTTTTAAAGCGCCTAATGGAAAAAAACAGCAGGCTTCATGCTGTGAAAATGGCCACTCTTCATTTTGGGATCAGATTACGTGGTCTTGAAAAAATTTCCATATTGAAAATGTGCATTTGCATTATTTGTTCCACGGACACACTTGGTGAGTTTCTTATTGTTAGGATTTGTGTGCCGAGACTTTAGAAGTTAGAAGTAACCTTATGTAACTCCTGGAGGTACCTAATGCTCAGGCTGAGGCATTGAGTAAGATAGGAAAGTACTACCTACTGTTATTTGAATCTAGAATTTATTCTAGACTGGGAGTGAAAAGAGGAGCTTACTTACATAGCCTCCACCTATAATATCACACAATGTAGGTAGATATCTATAGCTCAGTAACTACCAAGTAGGTATCTACAGGTTCATAAGAACACACCAGCCTAATTATATTCAGATGTGAAATAGCGTTTCCTATTAACGTGACAATTAGTTCCTGTCTATTAACGCAAGGGAAAAGAACAATCTGATTGTACCGAATGATATTCTAGGCCTATACTCTATCATAGGCCTCAGCAGAATCTATGCTCTATTGCTAAGACATAATTGTTTCTCTATGATATTTGAATTTACCATCCAGGTATGCTCCAGTTGCTCCAGTTACCTTCGGTCATTACTGCAGACATTTAACCAGTGGTACAGTGGAAGCATGTAACCAAATAGCTGGCATATCTATGATTTGCTGAAATGATGAGTCATACATACATGAAAAATTCGGTACCACATCTTTGAACAATAAAAGGAAGTAGATCAATTTTCATAGCACACATAACTACTTGTCTGGCGAGTTAGCATAGATTGTAAACAAGTGAGATATTGTAAACTGGTGAAGATATTGGTAGCAATACTGAAAGGGGAACTTGCGAGTCATCTTATGCACAATAACTTCATCATCAGCATATTAAAGGAAAGAAGAAAGAAGTCTAAAATAGCACACAAGACCTAGATTATTTCATTAAAGAAAAAAAATAATAATAATAAAAAAAAAAACTAAATAACAGTTTAGACAACGACAACGCCAACAACAAGAGAAATGGTTGCCAAAGTGTCAAATTCTGGCAAAGTTACTGCAGCGCAATTTGAAGCACGAAACAAACTCTAAGTCTACCCATCTGTAATTTGTTTGATGAAATCGATTATGCTTTGGAGACATCCAAATTCCACATCATCAGGAATGGGGAATCAAGACGATCAAAATGACGAGCAACCAAAACCGAAGCAAAAACAATCTTCAAAAAACTTCGCACTCGCAATAAATTGGCAAATTACTCTCACTCTCACTTAGATCTTAGGCGAAGATAACTTTCTACGTGTGTGTTTTCTAGCAGTCCCACTGGTAACTTCATAAGTAATACACTTCTGATGAGCTTCTCTCGAAATAATGAATTCCTGTCTAATCAAATCACCAGAGTCAGGGTCATACTCTTAGGAGCCAAACTGGGGAGAGCTTTATGGAACCTATGTATATTGAGATTGAGGCTACTTATCATCGTGTTCATGAGGAGGCCGTGGATTTTAGATGCTAGGGCTTTATAAGAGACCCTGGAATTCAAGTGCTGCTGGGGCTGATGAGGAAAAGACGAAGAAGAAAATTATGTACAAATAGAGATATACAGTCCTATCAAGGATATGAGAAAAAGAAATAAGGACGAGAACTAAACCCCCCAAATCCTGAGATCTGACAACTGTCCTGAGATTATGAGATTCTTGATGGATTTATATAACCGCAAGATCTGAAAAAACCGCAGAAAGAAACGAAAATTTTATTCATCTTTCACTCCCAGATGTTTTCTTGACGTTGAATCATAGGCAGCTTTTACTATACTAGCGACAAATTTTAGCAAGAATCAGGGCAGTTGTGTAGAAATGGAAAGTTGGACAGGTGTGCGTTTATGTTCTTAATTTTGTCAGAGATTGTTTTCAAGAATTCTTTTGTTAGATATCCATAATCCCAAGTTATTCTATGTTGGTAGTGGAATACTTAATGAAGGGCTAAAGACGGACAAATTTTCACGCCTTCATGGTAGCTGAAGTTAGCCAAGAACCGAACAAAAGAGGTGTTCCAAACCATCCCTTCAGAGGTATTTCTCCCAAGGTTAATCTAATCTTGTAATTTGTAATCCAGATTTCCCAGCACTAGCAGCTCACAAGTAATTGAACTATTGAGGCTACAAGAATCAGGACAGTTGGGTAGAAATGGAAAGTTAGACAGGTGTGCGTTTATGTTCTTAATTTTGTCAGAGATTGTTTCCAAGAATTCTTTTGTTAGATATCCATAATCCCAAGTTATTCTATGTTGGTAGTGGAATACTTAAGGAAGGGCTAAAGACGGACAAATTTTCACGCCTTCATGGTGGCTGAAGCTGAAGTTAGCCAAGAACCGAACAAAAGAGGTGTTCCAAACCATCCCTTCAGAGATATTTCTCCCAAGGTTAATCTAATCTTGTAATTTGTAATCCAGATTTCCCAGCACTAGCAGCTCACAAGTAATTGAACTATTGAGGCTACAATTTGATTGGCTAGATAGTGATCATTTCTTTAAGCACTACCTATACTAATCTGGTTCATACATCTGAAAGACGTATCAATAATACTATACTTATGGCCAGAAGTAATAATAAAAGCACTAATCATAATTAATGTGCCATTGCTATTTGTTTGCCTCTAGCCTCTTCAGGTACATGGGTGTCGAAATTTGTTTGGGACAGTTTCAAAAGACAAATTCTTTGGTTCTTCTCAACCAGCTATGTAATTCCAAGACTCCATTCTTTCTGTGCCACTTTCCCTTGCTAATCTTCATGAAATGTTTTTCACAATCTTATGCTTATCACGACAAAGCCCCATTCAATACGTTAAAAGCTCACCTTGGTTCCCTTGCTAATCTTCATGAAATGTTTTTCACAATCTTATGCTTATCACGACAAAGCCCCATTCAATACGTTAAAAGCTCACCTTGGTTATTCTTCCTACCCGGTTTATATCAACAGCTATTCCAACACCACGATCCCAAAGAGGTTCCCTCTTCACATACGAGTAGCTATAGGTCTCATTATTTTATTAAGCCTTATTATACTCAATATTTATTGCTCATAATTATATCGCTTTCTGGTCTGAATCTCGGTACTTAGATTTGGTACGTTGATCTCTTTGTGTTGCGCGGCGGTTGTTTCATTTGACCTTCGGGATTTTCAAATTCCTCCCAGCCCGCAGAAGTGTAAATCAAGATCAGAGTCAATTCTATTGATGGTGTACCAGTTACAAACATATTGATACAGGCGATTTCGCGATATAAGCTGGTCCTATTGAGGTATTATGGGTGGAATTTCTGCCACTCGAATCCTGGGGTTAAATTGTAAGCTGACTCACCCTGCAAAAGCTAGAGATAATAGAAATATTTGTAATAGGTACTAGTCCTATGTACACCTTGTTCAAGGAAAAAACGTAAAATGCTATAACTAATGCGAAATTACTGTGGGTATGGTTAAGCCAATTTCATCAACTTACCATACACAGCACCAAACGAAAGGTAACTGTCAGGAGAGACTGACACTAATCTATTGCATTTGACTGACTATGCATAACAATCAGCAATTTCTTGAGCAATGCCAACAAGAAGTGAGTTCAGACATGTGACGTCACAAATCGGGATCAATATCCAGATTCAAATGTCAACATTCAATATTTTGAAACTTGCCAACTCAATGTTGATTCTTGATTCCTGAGATTCTGAGTCATGTTTTGAGTCACATTATGGGTACAGGGTACATAATGTCTAATTTACATAACTATAATTTACACCCTCAAGCTCAGGTAAGACCTATTCTGGGACATGATTCTCAGGTTTGAACATTATAGCACTTGTAATTAACATTTTATTTATGAGCCAGGGGGCCCGATGGCCTATCCAGCAATGACATCATCGGGCCAGAACTGGCCACGGCCCAGAATTCCTAACAATGTTGGCAATGGACCAATTTGAGGCTTCGTTATTGTTAGATTCCAATTATCATTTTACTAGTACCTAATTACTAATTAGCTATAGGTATACTTGAAATTTTACTGCCTATAATTAAATATGCTTATCCCATGCAGCATCCTTTGACCTACAAGGAAAACCCCTGCCAGGAATGGTGTCAATGGGGTCATGAGGATTCAGGATGAAATAAAATCGATTTTCTGCTCAGTTTTCCAGTATAATCGACCTTTTTCTCATAAACCTCATCATTTGAAGGATCACTCGGATTTGGAACACTTGGTTCATAATCGGTTCAAATATGACCTGTGATTCGACCGTTTGGACGTAGGTATACGTTTTGGATCACTCGGATTTGGAACACTTGGTTCATAATCGGTTCAAATATGACCTGTGATTCGACCGTTTGGACGTAGGTATACAATGCATGTGCTAGTTAAAAATCTAATGGTCTTTTTAAAAGTGTAAAGAGTAGGTACTAAATAAAACTACAAAGACTGAGTTTGTACATTCGGTGCCCAAATCTATTAAATCCATACCTAAATTTAGATTATGACTAGATTTTGAACTATTATCAACCTATTTATTAGATAACTATTATATTTGGATTGGACAATGGATGCCTGTAATTGAAAGTATTGTTAAGAAGTAGAATTATTATTAAGTTAACTTATTATATTATTTAACACTTGATCCATAATGATTAACCTCGTTTCTTGAATGTCATCTACCGTCCTCTCTATTGCTACCTAATAATTCTGTTATAGCTCCTTCTCTAATGTTTATCCTATGCTTTTCCCTCTCTTCTTTATCTGTTTGGTTGGCAATTTAATATGTTCATTTGTAGAACTCTGATCACCTTTGATCTTTTTCTCGATCTGGGTAGATCTAGTACACCCTGTGGGAAATGGAAAGAAGCATTTCCCTTGAAAACTCACTACAAGTTGAAGAAAATCTCTTTAACAATATTGTAAAGAAGAGACGCAGAGGTTCAAGGCACAATGATCCAAACCAACACATTCGACACACCTGTCAATGGCCTTATAGAAGAATATAGCAATGGATATAAGACAAAATAT
The DNA here is from genome assembly GCF_000475195.1 of Diaphorina citri. Classification (NCBI taxonomy): domain Eukaryota; kingdom Metazoa; phylum Arthropoda; class Insecta; order Hemiptera; family Psyllidae; genus Diaphorina; species Diaphorina citri. The sequence continues at coordinate 19,116 of NW_007380506.1, forward strand.
GGAGTTGGATATAAGCAAGGGAACAAACTAATCCGCACCTTGTTGCAATGCACAATGAATGCGTGGATGCATCTGATTTGCATGATGGTAATGAATGCATCAGGTGATACACAGGTTGAGGAGACTAGTGCTTTGATTTCTATAGATATAGAACCATGACTCAGCTCAGTATTGGGTCTTCAGATCTTGAGAAGAGAAATATTATGTCATCCACAATGATCTGCTTGACTGGGTGATTGGGTATTTGGGATCTCTTGGTAGTGTGGGTGTTCTGAAAAAAGTTAGCTTTGAAATCTCAAGTGGAAGTAAAATACTTATTGATATCAATCATTTTACTAGCTTTAATTACAAGGAAACAAGGATCGTCAGTGAAGACAAGAAAAGGTAAAATCGAGTCTATCAAAATAACAGCAAAAGGCTCCCAAAAAACAGCACAAATGATAGAGACAGACATGGTAATTAGAACACACGAAACCTGTCGAGATTGTCCTCAGATCTGACATCACTCCAGAAACAAGAACTATTTTTCGTAAGGAGAATTGAAATATGTCGAAATGACCAGCTTGGTACTGTAATAAGGAACAGTAATTACTTAAATTGGTATTTAAATAATACCTCCAGCTATGAAGGTATCTCAAACAAGACTGATTTTCCAGCACTTGACATGGCTGAGTTCACATCTTGGGTCAGACGTCAAGTCTGTGCTTTATATCCAAGTACCACTTATTATCCTAGCCATACCTACTTCAAACATTGTAAATTGTTTTGATTAGATTATTATACCCTTATCAAGTTAGAGAGGTTATGATTTTCAATAGGAAATATAAGAATGTTGAAAGTGCAAAAGTAAATATAATTTTATCAAACATAGGAGATTCAGCATATACTGGATTATCTTGAAACTGTACTCACAGAACTTAATAAATGAAATTATGACAAAGAATAAGAACGAATGTGGCTAAAAATTGTCATAAAGACATTTCTGAAGCAACTATGATCAAAAGATCGTGTATAAATCCATTTATCTATGGACTCATGAAGATTTTACTACAGCAATAACTTATAGAAGATAGGCAGTGTGAGTACTCTAAGGTGCTTACTATAGTTCATGTTATGGACGCTCCGGTGTGTGTTTAGTACAGTGCTCTAGTATTAGACAGTGTTCAGTTCACATGTTTGCCATTAAATCAGAAGCTAAGAGCTTTAAACAGTGTTTAAAGGTATGAAGTCTAGTTCTAGTAAGTACTCTACAACCATAACTCGTAGCTTGTAGGTTGTAGGTACTGAAAGTGTTCAATGGTCCATCAAGATAATGAGGCATCATTAGGACATTGAATAATTCTGCATTTATGACCGCAAAGTGCTCGTAGCTTGTAGGTACTGAAAGTGTTCAATGGTCCATCAAGATAATGAGGCATCATTAGGACATTGAATAATTCTGCATTTATGACCGCAAAGTCAGTCTGTTCCGGACAAGTAGCTTTAGCTTCAGATAGGTGTAGACTTGGAGAACTTGAACTTGGGAGTTTTAACAAGCGTGCTCCCCTGGGGCTATTTACGCCCCCGTCTTGTACAGTCTGGTTTTAATTGTTATTTATTTAAGAACGCTAATAATATATTATTTATTGGAACATAACAACAGGGGCGCGGTTTTGTGACGTGTCCTAATGCTGCCCATAAATAGTGGACTATTCATTGAAAGCTGACCACAAGTAGTAGAACTCTAGCATTCTCGAATTCTCAGGCAGTCTGAAGAGAACATGCAGTTGTTGAGTCCTAATCTTCATTATGAAAAGAGTTACGAAGATTGCCATTTTGAAACTGAGCTCTCTTCTTTTTCATATTGGACTATCAAATACCTATGTGAAATCCCTACAAAGCTAAGTGTCTAACTATCTTCCCATATTGTGAATCTCGAATACACATTCCATCAGCAGGTTTTTAAAGCGCCTAATGGAAAAAACAGCAGGCTTCATGCTGTGAAAATGGCCACTCTTCATTTTGGGATCAGATTACGTGGTCTTGAAAAAATTTCCATATTGAAAATGTGCATTTGCATTATTTGTTCCACAGACACACTTGGTGAGTTTCTTATTGTTAGGATTTGTGTGCCGAGACTTTAGAAGTAACTTTATGTAACTGCTGGAGGTAGCTAGTGCCCAAGCTGAGGCATAGAGTAAGATAGGAAAGTACTACCTACTGTTATTTGCTCTTGCTTGAATCTAGAATTTATTCTAGACTCTAGACTGGGAGTGAAAAGAGGAGCTTACTTACATAGCCTCCACCTATAATATCACACAATGTAGGTAGATATCCATAGCTCAGTAACTACCAAGTAGGTATCTATACAGGTTCATAAGAACACACCAGCCTAATTATATTCAGATGTGAAATAGCGTTTCCTATTAACGTGACAATTAGTTCCTGTCTATTAACGCAAGGGAAAAGAACAATCTGATTGTACCGAATGATATTCTAGGCCTATACTCTATCATAGGCCTCAGCAGAATCTATGCTCTATTGCTAAGACATAATTGTTTCTCTATGATATTTGAATTTACCATCCAGGTATGCTCCAGTTGCTCCAGTTACCTTCGGTCATTACTGCAGACATTTAACCAGTGGTACAGTGGAAGCATGTAACCAAATAGCTGGCATATCTATGATTTGCTGAAATGATGAGTCATACATACATGAAAAATTCGGTACCACATCTTTGAACAATAAAAGGAAGTAGATCAATTTTCATAGCACACATAACTACTTGTCTGGCGAGTTAGCATAGATTGTGAAGATATTGGAAACTGGTGAAGATATTGGTAGCAATACTGAAAGGGGAACTTGCGAGTCATCTTATGCACAATAACTTCATCATCAGCATATTAAAATATGAGTATGAACGAGAAGTTGGAAAATGGAAAGATAGAGAAGGACAAAAAATCCAAGAGGATTTTAGATTTATGTAGATGGAACATATACCAAGATATCAACAGTAATAATGAGGAAGGATATAATTATGTACCTACTTGTGATTTGGTTGATAACTTAATATCTCGTTTGCAAGAAGTTATTTCTTCTATCTGAAAACAAGTGATCCCTGGAATGCACATAAATCCGGCCCGAAGGACCACATTGAAGGATTTATTCCTGTAGATAGGAATATGGTCACAGCCACCACGCCAGTAATACTCAGTGGTTACTAGTTACTTCAATAGTAGAACCATTCGCCTCTGTTCGCAGTAAAATTCTTTATAGAGAAGTGAAATTCCCTATGGTGGACATTATGAGCTTTGATGGAATTGTAATATTGAACTGTAACTGGTTTTGAGTGATTTTGTTTTACTTTTTCTTTACAGAAATGATTTCATATAGAGGTATGAGGAGATATACGAGATGTTTTTGATTTATTCCAACAATTAAGTGCTTAACTTCATATACAGCTGGATAGTGCCATACAAGCTATGCTTTTTAAACTCGAGGTTATTGAAGATCATATATTGATGTTTTTAGCATTTTTATTCACAAAATTGTCGATACAAAGTTTTATCTTCACATAATATCTTCCAAATTTGCAGTCCCGTTTAAAGTACCTGAGAAAGTACAGACATATGTAGGTGTACACTGTACAGTCATGTTCATGTACCTAGTACAGTGTGCGAATATCTGGGTAGTTTTTTGGGTCAAGTTAATTTGCCTCAAGAAATACTGCTCATCGAGTTCCAATAGGTACCTAATGGATGGAATCGACCAGCGACCCTATCAGGCGCAGTTCCTATAACTTCCTTGGCTATTCAGTGGACCGAATGAACAAAATTCATTCCGATCGCGATCCATTTTGATTCGAAAATATGACGATTTGACCCTCAAATCCGAAACGAACTTTTCATTATTTCGTAAGGTGAGAGATCGTGTGTTGTTTCAAAGTCAGTGATTGTTTTAAAGATATGGTTAGGGGATTTTAGATTTTTAAAAGAATTGTTAATTTTTGAGTG
>NW_007380507.1:0-1991 GCF_000475195.1 Diaphorina citri
AAAAAAAAAAAAGTAACCAAAATAATATCCTCATTTCTGAAACTTCTAGCCTTTTTTTTTATTGGACTTAGCACTACTTATATCTCTTTTGATAAGGGTAAATAAAAACTTCAGACCTATTTTTTATTATTTTTTTTTTATTTTATTTTTTTTTTTCGGAGTGAGAGAAAAGTAGAGAAGAAAAAAACACATTTTTACCAAAATCAATTTAATTATTTGAGTCTCCACTTAGGGTTCCACTGAACACCAGGTTAACAGCTGCTGTGACGTCCCCATTGGTGAGTTGTAATGCTTGTACCACGACCAGTTCATCCGTGAGACCTAACTCTCTCATTTGCTGGATTTGAGATGCATACTGCTCCATCTGTAGACAGAGGGAATATGAACATAACTTTTAGAAATATCACAAAGGATATCCTCCGCTATTCAGCGGGGGAACTCGGCAGCGGTCATGGGAACCCTACTTGGTTCTTCAAACTTAGAATTTTTTTAATGTGATATAGTTTTGACTTTTGAATAAGTAAAAGGAATTAATTGTGTTAAGCATATTTAAATGCTTATCACAAATATCGTTCCCCGGAACCCCGATTATTACACCTAGATAAATTTTATGATTTGACTTGGACTCGAACCTCCAAATCCAAAGTCCAACGCGTTAACAACTGCACCACTGACTGAGGTTGGTTAGTTTTGAATAAGTAATAAACATCCAATTTTTTAGAAAATACTCAAGATTACATTTTGTCAGCCTAGTTAGCTTGGTTGGTAGCGCGTCTGCCTTGTAAGCGCTAGGCCGCGGGTTCGAGTTTTGAAGAAGTGATAAACATCCAAACTTTTAGAAAATAATCAAGATTACATAAAGTGAGCCTAGTTAGCTTGGTTGGTAGCGCGTCTGCCTTGTAAGCGCTAGGCCGCGGTTTCGAGTTTTGAAGAAGTAATAAACATCCAAACTTTTAGAAAATAATCAAGATTAAATTTTGGCAGCCTAGTTAGCTTGGTTGGTAGCGCGTCTGCCTTGTAAGCGCTAGGCCGCGGATTCGATTCCCGCCCGGGGCAGATTTTATACTGAACAGATAATGTTCGTTCTCGGAATGGCTGGCTTTCTCCTATCCTGTCTTCATTTTTTCTTCGATTTCGGGACGATATGACCTTAGCCGTTACAGTTCCCTCTGTCAAACCTCATGAAAGGAAAGACCCTGGGGGCGAGGGGAAAAATATGGCCCTGATTGGGATGCAAGGGGAAAAATGGCCTAATAATCAGTCTCGATACTCTTTATCATTAGAAAACACCAACAACTTTCCATTATTCTAAAGTTCAAAGTAGTTAAACTAAAATGTACACTCACTGGATTGATAGGGTTGGGGTTGGCTACAGCAGGGCTGGTCACGGAGGAAGAAGAAGCCGAGGGGCCTGCTCCACTGGAACTGGCCGTACCAGGGGTGGATAGATTGGACATTATCTGCATCATGGTGGAGTTGACGTACTCGGGAGTGATGGCTGGGGACTGCGCTACGCTGCCTGTAGGAAGAGAAGAGGAAAGATAGTAAAATAGGATATCAGTGTTATTTCAGTAAATTCAAATAGGCCGGGCGGCGCTTCAAACTCTTGACGTTCGCGGGTCACCCGGCACGCTTGATACGTTTCAGCCAGCTTAGTCAGACTGGCTATCCTGTCTTTTTTTACCACTCATTTCCCGGGAATCGAACCCGTGACCTGGCGCTTACGAGGGAAACGTGCTACCTTCAAGTGAACTAGGATGGCAATAAGATCAGCCGGCCTAGTTAGCTTGGAGGAGAGCGCGTCTGCCTTTTGCTGGGTTCTAGACGATTCTAAAATCTAAATCGCGGATTGAGAGAGCGTGTGATGCATTTTTGTGTAGAACGCACAACTCGAAGTGCTAGGTTGCGGGTTCGGTGGGTAAACTTTTTTTTTACGAAATGAGAATTATTTTTCTTATTTAATAAAATAACAACTAAAAAAGGAAAAAAAT
>NW_007380507.1:2917-22819 GCF_000475195.1 Diaphorina citri
GAGGTAAAATTTTTCGAACCCCTGAAAATGTTGGTTGCCAGCTTGCCAGCTTCTCACTTGTAAAGAGAAGCCCGATTCCCGTCCCGAAGCCCGGTCCGTTTTGTTTTGATTTTTCCGATTTTCCGACTTGACTTAGTTGACTTCCCGTTCAACCAATCCTGATTTTTGGCTTTTCCTTTCCCAGTTTTCAGTTTTTCTGTCTTATCATTTCAAATTTTCTCATGTGAGGCTTGTATGAATGTACTTACTTAAAATAAATTTGACATTTGTGCTTGTGGAGTCGGATATTGCTTTTGTTTCATACTCTACAAATTGGGATTAGCCTAAAAGGTAAGTCAACACTTATGCCAATCTGAAAGTTTTGACAATCGCTGATTTCATAGCAGATAACTATCAGCTATCAGAACCGTCGTACACATAAAGCCCACTCCTAGGCTTAGGTGTTGGGGCAAACAGCCCTATAGGTTGGGTTAAGCTTTGATAATTTCAAAAAAACCAAAAAAAAAAAAAAAAAAAACAAGTAATCATTGAAAAATCTCTTTTTTTTTTCAGATTCATCATGGGCAAAAGGAGACGTGCTTCATCATTGACGAGGAGTGTAGATGATGACGATGATTCTTCATCACACACATCAGAAACTCCAACAATGCAGACTCGTCCCAAGAGGAAAAAGATTGATCCTGTAAGTTAGACAAATAGTAAGAACCTACCTACCTACTTAAAAAAAAAAAAAAAAAAAATAAAAAGGAAATTCCCCACAGGAAAGTTTTGATATAAATTTTTTTTTTTTACCCACTTAAAAAAAAAAAAAAAAAACTGAATAGGTAATTCACCACAGGTAAGTCTTGATATAAATTTAGTTTTTTAGATTATTATGAAATAATAAGCCCTACTCAGAATGAATTACTTATTTTAACCATTAATATTTAAACATATTTTTTTATTTATTTCAGTCTGATGCTATGCAGCAGATTTACGATGTCATCCGAAACTTCAAAAAAGAAGATGGTGCCCTCTTGTGTGACCCATTCATACGCATTCCCAAGAAACGGCAAGAACCAAGCTATCATGAAGTAAGGGATAGCTTTATATTCTTTTGTTTCTTTTCTTTACCTATCTTGTTTATCCTGTCAAGATAGGACTGAAAAGTCCCTTTACCCCAAAAGCCTGTTCCACTAAAGTATGAAATGATAAGATTTATTAGTGTAAAAGTCAAACTTGGCAAGGCACACTGCTAGAAAATAATAATTTTCACTCGCACCGCCCCCCCCCCACCCCCCGGGGGCTTCGTGGGGTTGTGCCTGGGAAGCCTGTTCCACTAAAGTATGAAATGATAAGATTTATTAGTGTAAAAGTCAAACTTGGCAAGGCACACTACTAGAAAATAATAATTTTCATAAGGTAAGTACGGCACTTTACAAGATGCCTGCCCTACTTACACTAATTAATGATTTTCATTGGGCTATTATTTCATGGAGCAGGCTACAGCAGTAGGTATCTTAACAAGGCCTTGTTTATTTGATGGGATAATAATACTGTTAAACAAATTATAGAGAGAAAAAATCACATTATCTACTTTGGTCAATTTATTCAATTATAATTCATAAGCTTTTTAGCTAAATCCCCTTTAGGGGTGAGCTATTCATTTCTAACAAGAGACACAATGGTTTGAGGTTGTGTTTTTTGGGTCACTATTCACTAGGAAAACTCATTTTTCATTATTATTATTTTAGGTGGTCACCAATCCAATTGACTTCATCAAAATCCAGCAGAAGTTGAAGACAGATGAGTACGATGATCTGAGTGATTTCCAAGCTGACATTGAACTTCTCGTGAAGAATGCTAAAACTTTCTACAAGAGAAACTCACAGGAACACCGAGATGCTCAGGAGCTCATGGAGCTTTTCCACAGCACTCGGAACAAACTGTTGAACCCGCAGTCCCATGAAGGTGAGCTGCTATTTATTGCTATTGAACAAATATTTATATTTTATACAGCATTACTGTGTGTCTTAGGGGATGTAGACCAGCTTAGTCTAGCTGGGGGACTTTAAACAGGGAGTAGACCAGCCTGACATTAGCAGCTACTGCTCAACCTCTAGCCTGTTCCACTAAAATATGAAATGACAAGATTTATTTGTGTAAAAATCAAACTTGGCAAGGCGCACTGCTAGAAAATAATAATTTTCATAAGGTTAGTATGGCACTTTACAAGATGCCTGCCCTACTTACACTAATTAATGATTTTCATTGGGCTATTATTTCATGGAGCAGGCTACAGCAGTAGGTATCTTAACAAGGCCTTGTTTATTTGACGGGATAATAATACTGTTAAACAAATTATAGAGAGAAAAAATCACATTATCTACTTTGGTCAATTTATTCAATTATAATTAATAAGCTTTTTAGCTAAATCCCCTTAAGGGGTGAGCTATTCATTTCTAACAAGAGACACAATGGTTTGAGGTTGTGTTTTTTGGGTCACTATTCACTAGGAAAACTCATTTTTCATTATTATTATTTTAGGTGGTCACCAATCCAATTGACTTCATCAAAATCCAGCAGAAGTTGAAGACAGATGAGTACGATGATCTGAGTGATTTCCAAGCTGACATTGAACTTCTCGTGAAGAATGCTAAAACTTTCTACAAGAGAAACTCACAGGAACACCGAGATGCTCAGGAGCTCATGGAGCTTTTCCACAGCACTCGGAACAAACTGTTGAACCCGCAGTCCCATGAAGGTGAGCTGCACAAATATTTATATTTTATACAGCATTACTGTGTGGCTTAGGGGATGTAGACCAGCTTAGTCTAGCTGGGGGACTTTAAACAGGGAGTAGACCAGCCTGACATTAGCAGCTACTGCTCAACCTCTGCTAGGCTTCCAGCAACATGTGTACTGTGTAGCTTAGAGCCTGTTCCCACTTATCATTTGGTTTAAAAAAAAAATCTGTTAATTAAGGTATATTATATTCTATTCTATTCTAATTGATCCATTTCTCTTGTCCATGAGGTATATTTTATTCTATTTTAATCGATCCATTTCTTTTGTCCATGAGGTATATTCTGTTTTATTCTAATTGATCCATTTCTTTTGTCCATGAGGTATATTCTATTTTGAAATAAGCTTTCTAGGTGTTGTGGTTCAGGAGATAGAGCGATCAGTGTGTGAATATGAAATGTGAATGAGTGAATGGATCTTGATTTTATAATATAAGATTCAAGGTATAATATTAGGAATAGTTCTCCCAACCTTGTGTATTATTATCCCATCAACTTTTCAAGACCTTCTTTAGGCTATGGGAGTGTGGGGACTGCAGGTACATTCGTAGAAGCTTTTCCCATCCTTTGGGGGAGTTGCCCCCACACCTAAGCCTCAGAGTGGGGCTTTTTTGCGTATGGAGTTCAGCGTGGAGTCTAAAGGGACTTTTCAGTCTCATTCTGGCAGGATAAACAATGTATATTCTATTCTTCCCTTCCCAGGTCCTGGATAGAGAGGGCAGGAACCAGTATGACGAAGAGAGTGATTCAGATGAGGAACAGGAAGGCGCGAGAGTTGTGCGAGCCAGACAGAAGGTAGCGTCGACTAGCAAGTCGCCCCGCGCTCTCACTCGCGGAAAATATTTGGGTGAGTAAGAAAACTTTGAACTTGTGTTACTTGCAGTTGTAATGAAAAAAAAATCGAAGTTCTTAAAAAAAGTTTAAACAGAGAAGACCATCTTGGTCTGACTGGGTTACTTTAAACAGGGAGTAGACCAGCTTAGTCTGGCTAAAGGACTTACTATTCTATTCTAATTGATCCATTTCTTTTGTCCATGAGGTATATTCTGTTTTATTCTAATTGATCCATTTCTTTTGTCCATGAGGTATATTCTCTTCTATTCTATTCTAATTGATCCATTTCTTTTGTCCATGAGGTATATTCTGTTTTATTCTAATTGATCCATTTCTTTTGTCCATGAGGAAAGGACTTAAAACAGGGAGGATACCAGCCTGAAATTCCCCTTGCTAAATAAATAGGAACGGTTGTGTACGAAGGGCATCAACTCGTAAAAAAATTTTAGCCAAAAACAAGAGTCAGCTTAAAAGGCAATCACCCTAGGACTGATTGGGAGGGTGACGAGAAACGCCGACCCCGTCAAGGACAAGAAAAAGCGAAGAAGAAGAAGAACTACATGACATTTTGTGTCACTTGTGTCATGTGTAGTGGGAACACTCTCATTTAAATTACATTGCCTACAGGGCTTTCAGAAAGAAAAACAGGCAAAACTCACAACAGGCTCTTAGTCTACCTTGGTGTGTAGTTCAGTCTGCCTCAAATTATATTCATTTCAGTCTCACCCTAGCAGTATAATTGAGGTATAATTTATTCTATTCTAATTGATCCATTTCTTTTGTCCAGGAACACCAGAGCCAAAAGGCAAGCTCATCCTCAAGGTAGGCAAAGGCGGGAGCAAACTCAAAGAGTGCGCCGCAGGCACTCCAAAAACTCGAAAAGTTTTCTCTGAACGAACTGACCGGAGAACTGAATCTGATGTTTGAAAACGCCAAGAAGTTTAATCCGGCGGATTTGAGACTGTATCGGGACGCTGTCAAATTGCAGAAACTGATGCAGAGGAAAGTTCAAGAGGTAATACTCTTAGACATCGTAAGAGTGACATTTGTATTGGCAACAAACATTGGGTCGAAAGCAAATGAAATAGCCACTCACTATCTGCCTGTCAGGAGTGTCAGGTCTACCTGATATCTGATGAGCACACACACTATCAGGTAGACCTGACAGGTACGGCTGAACAGGTCCGCCTGTCAGGTCTATCAGATGGTGATTGGCTGGCCTTAACCTTACCAGTGGGGTCGGGAAAAGCCAGTAGCACTTGATTGCCCAGATGGTCACCCATTCGGATACTAACCACACCCAACGTTGCTTAAGTGGTCCGTGGGGAACTGGTGCATTTAAAATGCTTTCACCGGCACCGTGCCGATGGCTAAGTTCTGTTTTTTTTTTTTTTTTTTTTTAAGATGAGGTCGATCCATTTCTTTTGTCCATGAGGTATATTCTATTTTATTCTAATTGATCCATTTCTTTTGTCCATGAGGTATACCTATTTTATTCTAATCATTCCATTTTCTTTGTCCAGGAACACCAGAGCCAAAAGGCAAGCTCATCCTCAAGGTAGGCAAAGGCGGAAGCAAACTCAAAGAGTGCGCCGCAGGCACGTCGCAGAAGCGCTCGATGGATTTTATGATGGCGTCGGAAACCGAAGACTCCCGAGACTCGTCGATCTGTACCGAGGACGAACAGAATCAGTGCGAGGATTTGTTCAATGCGGTGATGACGTCGACCGATGCGGACAGTCGGCCACTGCATGAGGTGAGACTAGTTCGAATACCGATCGGGGCAGAAATTTTCTTATCAAACTTTGCTATTCCCGTTCGATCTAAACTTTATTGCCAATCAAATTCATATGACCTTGCTTTCACTGCTTTAGTAAAGGGACTTTTCAGTCCTATACTGGCAGTATAAAAACAAGGTATATTCTATTCCCCGTTAGGCATGAACGTAAAAGAATATTTTGAAATAATCCTATAAGAATATCTTTAAATAAGGCAGCCTCCGTGGCCTAGTAGGTATCACACGAGGTTTGCACACCAGACGTCTCGAGTTTGATTCCCGGTGGGCCCGAAGTTTTTTATTGCTGTGCAGTTCGGGGTGCACTCAGCCTCGTGAGGACAATCGAGCGACCATTGTGAAAAGATTATTGAAGCAAGGAAATTGATTGCAAAGGAAGCACTTATGCCACTTATCTAATGAGACCATCGTAAAAAGATTATTGAAATATAGAAATTGAGGCAATTGGAGTATCCACGAAAATTGTGAAAAAGCTCTGGCTCATCACAATTAATTCACAATTTGATAAAATGTCTAGGAACCAACTTGAAAAAGTTAACCCTTTTAATTCTCAATATGTTCCAGGTATTCCAGCTTCTGCCGTCTAAGAAGCGATATCCAGAGTACTATGATGTTATAGACGTTCCTATTGATCTGAGAACTATTGCCCGCCGTATTCAAGACGGCAAATATGCGTCTCTAGGTAAGACAACTTCCGTGGTCAAGTGTAGGATGGCTGGGAACAGTAACACAATCCTAGTATGTATTCCTTCTTCAGAAAATTTCTCCAGCCATCCAAAGGGGCAATTGCTCAAGCATCAGGAGCACGTTACCCTCTGGAAAAGATGTTTACGAAGTACATGTTTTATTTATGAAAAAAGAAAAAAAAATCTGGTGTGAACATCCTAGTTTAAACTTGGTTCTAAGCAAGTCGAAGGCTGAATTTTGTTTCAAAACTTGATGATACTTTTACCCTCTGGAAAAGATGTTTACGAAGTACATGTTTTATTTATGAAAAAAGAAAAAAAAAATCTGGTGTGAACATCCTAGTTTAAACTTGGTTCTAAGCAAGTCGAAGGCTGAATTTTGTTTCAAAACTTGATGATACTTTGATGCGGACAGTCGGCCACTGCATGAGGTGAGACTAGTTCGAATACTGATCGGGGCAGCAATTTTCTGATCAAACTTTGCTATTCCCGTTCGATCCAAACTTTATTACCAATCAAATTGCTAAGACCTTGCTTTTACTGCTTTAGTAAAGGGACTTTTCAGTCCTATACGGGCAGTATGAACAAGGTATATTCTATTCCCCGTTAGGCATGAATGTAAAAGAATATTTTGAAATAATCCTATAAGAATATCTTTAAATAAGGCAGCCTCCGTGGCCTAATAGGTATCACACGAGGTTTGCACACCAGACGTCTCGAGTTTGATTCCCGGCGGGCCCGAAGTTTTTTATTGCTGTGTTTGGAGTTCGGGGTGCACTCAGCCTCGTGAGGACAATCGGGCGACCATTGTAAAAAGATTATTGAAGCAAGGAAATTGATTGCAGAGGAAGCACTTATGCCACTTATCTAATGAGATCATTGTAAAAAGATTATTGAAATATAGAAATTGAGACATTTTTTTTTATATATATATTATTTTTTCTATTACACCACTGGACAAACCGTGTTTTATTATTACATATTCAAGGTATAATATTAGGAATGGTTCTCCCAATCTTGTGTATTATTATCCCATCAACTTTTCAAGACCTTCTTTGGGCTATGGGAGTGTGGGGACTGCAGGTACATTCGTAGAAGCTTTTCCCATCCTTTGGGGGAGTTGTCCCCACACCTAAGCCTCAGAGTGGGCTTTTTTGTGTGTGGAGTTCAGCGTGGAGTCTAAAGGGACTTTTCAGTCTCATTCTGGCAGGATAAACAATGTATATCCTATTCTTCCGTTCCCAGGTCCTGGATAGAGAGGGCAGGAACCAGTATGACGAAGAGAGTGATTCAGACGAGGAACAGGAAGGAGCGAGAGTTGTGCGAGCCAGACAGAAGGTAGCGTCGACTAGCAAGTCGCCCCGCGCTCTCACTCGCGGAAAATACTTGGGTGAGTAAGTTAATCTTTCTTTTTGTTAAATGTTCTTTTTTTTTCCTTTTAGGCGCTTTAACTATGTGTTACAACATGTCGTTCGCGCCGGCAAAATGATCTTTAGATAATTTTAAATCAATGTTTACCTGTTTTGCCCGTTTTCAGGTGACATGGAGAAGGATCTGATTTTGATGACGAAGAACGCGTGTACGTTCAACGAACCCGGATCTCAGATCTACAAGGACGCTAAGGCACTCAAGAAACTCGTACAGACGAAGAAGATGGAGATCGAGCAAGGTAAGTCCGTGTCGAAGGTCCTGAGTTCAATTCTCAATCTTTGCAACAAAAAAGAAGAAAAAATTGACCCGAATACATTACTTTCCTTCCTACAGATAGGATAAGGAAAGCATAAAAATTAACTCGTAGCTCGTACCCATTTTGATTGCAAATATTTCACCCTGTTGCCCCTTAACAATGGTTCATTGATTCCAAAAACCAGAGTTTAATTTAAAATCTTCCTTTTCGAAATTTGAAATTTATTTTTTAAATATTTTTGCTGCTATTAATAGTTAGCTTGATTGGTTGGTAGTGCGTCTGCCTTGTAAGTGCTAGGTCGCGGGTTCGATTCCCGCCCGGGGCGGATTTTATCTTGAACGGATAATGTTCGTTCTCGGAACGGCTGGCTTTTTTCTATCCTGTCTTCCTTTTCTCTTTGATTTCGGGACGATAAGAGCTTAGCAGTTACAGTTCCCTCTATCAAAGCTCTTTTTTTTTAACTTGAGTTTAAACTCCGTTTGTGGACCCGGTCCTAAGAATTTCAAACCTTTCTAATAGGAATTTCATTTTTGAATTTAAATTTTTCAATATTTTCGCATTTATCCACAGGCAAATTCACTCCGGCCGGTAAAAGCGAACGTATCCGATCCAAGCGTATCCGAGGCGGCCAATCTCTGTCGGCCATCACCGCCGCTCTGGAATCGGAGGACGATGAGTCTGAAGATGATGAAGAAATAGACCAGGAGGACCCCAACAGTCCCCTGTGGCAAGTCTATGATGCTATCCGCAATGCTAAAACTCAAGGAGGTACGTCCAATCATAGTTTCAATTCATTTCAATTTAGTTCAATTCAAATACTCAATGTAGGAGACCCATTTATTATTGTCAGGTGCTATAGAGTCTGAAGATGATTAAGAAATAGACCAGGAGGACCCCAACAGTCCCCTGTGGCAAGTCTATGATGCTATCCGCAATGCTAAAACTCAAGGAGGTGAGTCCTAAGCCCTACCATAGTTTCAATTCAATTTATTTCAATTCAATTTATTATTAAATAAAACAGAACAATTATTTATTATTTATTTAATAAAACAACAATTATTTATTTATTTTATTATTTTAATTCAATTTTTTATTTATTTCAAGTTATTTTTTTTTTTTTTGGGGTTACGGCCGCCTCTCTGCAGAAGATGCGCATTCTATACAACACCATCAAGGAGACCTGCGAGCCGAAAACGGGCCGCCAATTGTCGCACATTTTCCAGCGGCTACCCTCGCGACACGATTATCCGGACTATTATGAGGTCATCCGGAAACCGGTCGATATGGAAATGATCGCGTCCAAACTGAGGTAAGTTACCGGATATCCGGTCATTTGGCCCGTGAGCCCTTCATATTTCAACTATCTTATCTGTAGCCCCTCTATTGTACCATTTCTATTATCCTTACTAGAAAAAAAGGACTATCAACATAGAATTAATGGAACCTTGTATGTATTACAATCAATTTGCAGAAACGCACTATGGGGTGGACTCCGAAAATGTGGAGCATCCACCCCCTTAATAAAAGCCTGGATACGGAGCTGCTTCCCTGAGTATGTGGCCCGCGAAGTAACTGCCAATATAGCATGTGGCCCGGCCCGTATACACATAGAAGTTCAAAATCCCTGCTTTAGACACTCAGAATCAAGAGTTATTACATGACTAACTTCTCATTTCTGATACAACCAGTACGAGCACTTGGACGAATTGGTGGCCGACTTCATTCAGATGTTTGACAACGCATAGCTAACTTCACTCTCTGTTCCATGGCTAACTTCACAATAAGCTCCTAATGCATGACTAACTTCACGTTTCAGATACAACCAGTACGAGCATTTGGACGAAATGGTGGCCGACTTCATTCAGATGTTCACAATAAGCTCCTCATACATGGCTAAATTCTCTTTTCGGGACACTCACAGATGGCTAACTTCATCTCTGTTTCAGATACAACCAGTACGAGCATCTGGACGAAATGGTGGCCGACTTCATACAAATGTTCGACAATGCGTGCAAGTACAACGAGCCCGACTCGCACATCTACAAGGACGCCCTCTCGCTGCAGCGGATTGTACTACAGACTAAGATGCATCTGAGAGAGGACGAGGATAGCGTGCCGGATGTACCCGCTGCGGTACAGGAACTGCTGACGTCACTGTTCACATCCGTGTATAACCATCAGGTACTTACTTTACGTTCCGTGTCCGTCAGATAGGGATGGCACCTATTTATTTATTTATTTTTTTTTTTAAGATGAGTGTTCCTCCGCCGTTTTTATTTCGTAGCAATGGAACAACTGCTACATTAGACGCTTGTGGCCTGTGTCGTAGCATGCCCATCCCGTAGTATGCCTCTCATCAGATGGGCGAGAAGAGACACAATACTTCCCATTTAGGTGCTGGGTCAACACGAGAACACCAGAAAGTAACCCGTTAAAATATTTGCAATCGAAAAACGAGTACAAATTTTCAGAAACAATGTCTGGGCTCCTTTCATGTCCTTAATGTTGGTATACGGATAATTTTGTGTATGTATTAGTATTACAGATCATTTTGAAAAGTGAGAAATCGGTTTGGTAGCTGGTTCGATTCCCACCCGGGGCGAACTTTATCCTACGCAAATTTTGCTTTCGGGACGGCTGGCTTTTTCCTATCCTATCCCCCTCTCTTTGATTTGTGACGATAAAGACACAGATGTCAACGAAACTGTCCAACTGTAATTTCTGTGTATCCTAAACAGATAGGATACGTTGCGCGGTACTTGCTCAGAAGTCACGTCAACGGAAAATTGCTACAAGAAAGAGCTGTCACAAATGAGCAGTGACTAGTGTTATTTTCGGGTTAGGTTAAACACAAAAAGGAGCTTTCACGATTTGAGCAGTGACCTAGGTGTTATTTTAGGGTTAGGTTAAACACAAAAGAAGCTTTCTTTTGCATTGCCGTGGCTTCTGAATAATTACCCGGTTCGCTTTCGGAATAGCTGGCTTTCTCCTATCCTGTCCTTCTTCTCTTCGATAACTGCACCCTGTATGCGTATAGATTTATTCTAGTCCTCATTTAACAACAAGGAGCTCAATTTAACAACCTGTTCGTTTTTCAGGACGAAGAAGGCCGATGTTTCTCGGACTCGATGGCGGCGTAAGTGTGAACGAACCCTGTCACTACGGCTACAGTAGATTCCCAAGGCCCGCCACTCACGATGAGTTCTATCGCATGCGATGATGGACTGATCGATCATCGCATGTGATAATAGTAGTGCTTATTTATACTGCTCGCATACGACTGAAAAGTCCCTTTACTCCAGCAGTAGGCTACTATTATTATTGTGGTCAAATTCTCAAATTATTTTGATGATAAAATTCCATACCTCGACTGGGATTGAACCCACGCCCTCCTATTTACCAGGCGAGCGCCTTGACCACTACACCACCGAGGCAGGTTATGTGATAAAAGTCATCGTGAGTGGCGGGCTTTTAGGGAACTTGGCAACGTTCCCCATCCCTACACATATTTTTTAAGGTGTTAATGTTAGGATTCTCACAAGAAGAAGAAGAAGAAGAAAAAAGAGGAAGAAGAAAGAAGAAGAAGAGAAAGAAGAAGAAGACTTATTATAATTTCCACTTTCTACTCCTGGGACTTTACAGTTCCATCCTAGCAGTATAAATATATTCTATTCTATTCTTTCCTCCCCAGATAACAAGCCGTTAAAGCGTCGCCTATACACCCTATGCAAGTGTTTGATGGACTACAGGGATCAGGACGGGAGACAGCCCATGCTCATGTTCATGGAACTGCCCTCGGCCAAAATCTATCCCGAATACTACAAGGTAAGAGTATGACCTATAGTTCATCCAGATCAATGTGACAGCAAAAAAATAGGCATTGTTGCCAAACATGTCACATGTGCAATGGTAGAGAATCTTTAAAAGGGGAAGGTTACTGGTAGGATGAGACTGAAAAGTCCCTCCGTAGAAGGTACCCTTTTTTCCCCCAAGTCCAGATCTTTCAAGAAAAAAAATCGCCAAGCTAAAGTGTGTATGAGGCCTTTTTTCCCTTCTTAAAGGCCCGTTCCCACTTGTCCTGTCGGTGGTGTAGTGGTCAAGACGCTCGCCTGGTAAACAGGAGGGCGTGGGTTCAATCCCAGTCGAGGTATGGAATTTTATCCTCAATATAATTCTAGAATTCGATCACAATAATAGTAGTAGCCTACTGCTGGAGTAAAGGGACTTTTCAGTCCTATGTGAGCAATATAAGTAAGCACTATGATTATTTTATTATTTCCTCTATAAAATCTCTAGGTTCACTAGGTTCTTTTTCCTTATTTAGTGTACGAATCCCATCGTCAAATTAATTCTTTGAAATTTATAACATTTGTGTCTGACTTATTATACTGTGTCAATTGGCAACTCAATAGTTGAACAGTTCGTCTTATAAAAGATTGATACATATATATAATACATATATCTTTTTTTCACGTTTTATTTTATTTGTAATTTATTTTGTAAACCTCGAATTTCCTTTTATTTGCTTTAATTTTCAGATTCTCAAGTATTCGAAGACTCTGTGGAGTTACAGAGCTACTTTATTCGTCAGCGGGATGAAATCTGTCGCAACGGAGATCTGCTTCATTCCCCGGCTCTGAACTATTCACTGCTGGATCTATCTACTCGGGTAATTTGTTTGTTCCATCATAACTCTCAAATGGGTTGTTTTCGATGATTAAACTTGGCAAACATGAGTGGAGAGAAATAATAATAGTTCTCATTTATACTGCTCGCATAGGACTGAAAAGTCCCTTTACTCCAGCAGTAGGCTACTACTATTATTGTGATCGAATTCTCAAATTATATTGAGGATTAAATTCCATACCGCGGCCGGGATTGAACCCACGCCCTCCTGTTCACCAGGCGAGCGCCTTGACCACTACACCACCGAGCTAATATGATAAATTGGG
Source organism: Diaphorina citri (assembly GCF_000475195.1). NCBI lineage: Eukaryota > Metazoa > Arthropoda > Insecta > Hemiptera > Psyllidae > Diaphorina > Diaphorina citri. The sequence goes on from NW_007380507.1 coordinate 15,655, forward strand.
GAACGGTTTGGTTTCAGGTGGATGAATTACGTCAGCAAAAGTTACAGAAGGAAATCCCCGAGTCTCATGAGGAACCAGAGTACAACGAATCCAATGGTGAGTTTCATGTACTAACTATGCACCCGAGGAGGTCCTGAGATCGATTCCCGACTGATTCGAAGTTTTTTGGTCCTTTGCTTGGAATACGATCTCAGCCTCATGAGGACAAGTTTTCAACTACTTTAATCGATTAGTGACCATTGAGGGCATTACCAGTTTAAAAAGATAATTGAAAATGGGAATCGATATCAAAGGAGGGACTTGCGAATCCAATGGTGAGTTTCATGTACGAACTATGCACCCGAGGAGGTCCTGGGATCGATTCCCGACAGATTCGAAGTTTTTTGGGCCTTTGCTTGGAATACGAGCTCAGCCTCATGAGGACACGTTTTTAACTACTTTAATCGATTAGTGACCATTGAGGGCATTACCAGTTTAAAAAGATAATTGAAAATGGGAATCGATATCAAAGGAGGGACTTGGTAATGCTGCGATGTTAACAAAAGTTGTGAAGAGGATCTCAGCATAACCTCAAATAATAATGATTTGTTTGGTGTGATTTTGTGTTGATTATGTTTGCCTGATTCCATCAAAATTGGGGTAACTGTGGTAAAAAAAAAAAAAAAAAAAAAAAAAAAAAAAAAAAAAAAAAAAAAAAAAAAAAAAAAAAAAAAAAAAAAAAAACTGCGATGTTTACAAAAGTTGTGAAGAGGATCTCAGCATAACCTCAAAATAATAATGATTTGTTTGGTGTGATTTTGTGTTGATTATGTTTGCCTGATTCCATCAAAATTGGGGTAACTGTGGTAAAAAAAAAATCACTCGTATTGCTTTTCGTATTCACTCAGGTCGTCCCACGGAGATACCCGAATCCGAAGTCTACATTGTGGAATCTATGTACGATGACGTCACCAAGGTTATACGAGATCTGCCTCCTGTGGGACTGAAGAAGTATTCACACACCCCTGCTGTGTATCAGGACGAAATCTATTTCTTCCGCAGACTTCTGAACCCTCCGAAGGTAATACAAATCAATCAATCGAATAATCAATTTATTTGTCAGCTCCCATGGCGTAGTGATCACTGCGCTCGCCTTGCACGCGGGAGACCCGGGTTCGATTCCCGGCGGGGCCATGAAATTTGTATCATGCAAATGATTGATTCCGTGACTGGCCGTTACGGGGCCCACTCAGCCTCGTGAGGAAAATGAGTAGTATGAGACATATACATAAATGCGCATAGCGACCGGTGTCAGCATGGTAGGTAAACATTGGATGTTAGGATTATTGAGATATTGGGAAAAAAAAATCCTACAATGCTGCAGTGAGCACCAAAGTTGTGATATAATAACACAAAGAAACTACATTTACATTACAATTAATTTATTTGTTTAAAAGCAGAGCCTTTTCACAAGTTTTGTGGATATCACAGCATTACTAAGTGCCTCCTTAGCAATCAATTTCCACATTTCAATAATTTTTTCACACTGGTAATGCCATTACTGGTCGCTACTCAACGAGGCTGAGTGCACCCTGGACTCCAAGCACAGGACAGACAAAACTTCGAGCCCGCCGGGAATCGAACCTGGGACCTTCGGCGTGCGAGCCTAGTGTAATACCCACTCGACCACGGAGATTGCTTTTTTTTTCTCTTTGAATATACCTACAAGATTTTTATTTATTTATTATGAGATTTTATTTTATTTTTCCGTCGATATTATTTTATTTATTTTCTTCACCTCCCCACACAGGTCGGACCCACGGGTCTCATCGTGGAGACGCCCCAGCACACAGGCGGTGTCTCTCATGCCACGCCCACCCCGCACACGCCCCATCACCACCCGCCCATCCAATCGCTCGCCACCCCCCGGGGTCACTCAACCCCGGTGCGCGCGAACCCTCAGCATATGGGAGACTTCGGTATGGGAGGGGTGAAGGAGGAGAAACTTGGCAACCTTGGAATGGGAGCATCTGGCAACAGCGCGGCCGCTAGCAGTGTGTATCCGCATACGTTTGATAGCAACTCGAATGTGAGTAAAAAGGAATTTTTAATTGTGTTGAGCATACTTAAATGCTTGTCACAAATTAATCATCGCCAATGGTTACATCTAGATAAAGTTTACCTGCCTCGGTGGCGTAGTGGTCAAGACGCTCGCCTGGTAAACTGTAAGGCGTGGGCTCGATCCCAGCCGAGGCATGGAATTTTTATCCTCATTTATTTGATGAATTGACCACATAATAATGGAGCTCTAAGGTTTGGTGGTAGAGAACGCCTCCGACGTTAACCTCTCCTAGTGGTAATCTTCCACTCAATATTGTTATTATTAAAGTTCGGTCCGTTCGGGAATCGAACTCAACGACCTAGTGTTTACAAGACTCTCGAATCTAACTTAGGTAGCTTACTTCTCTCGATCATCAATTTCCTATTTTTTTTGTTATTTTTCCTCAGAGTAAATTCGAGTCAGAATGTTGCAAAGCAAGATGGAAATCACTTCGGACCTTCATGTGTGAGATTCTATGGATGGGACCACCCCCATCTGTATGCTCTGTAGAGAGTACACCGGGTGTAAGCACGCCCGTCAACACCCCCGTTGCTTCCAAAGAAGGGGAGCAGATACAACCTGTATAATTAATTTTTCAGGTTGTGGTTATTGTACTGGGTTAGGCTGGTAGGTTATAAAGGAGGAGTGATTCGCCGTTCTTGAGATATTTTGATTACAAAGACACACACACACACACACCACACACACACACACACACACCACACACACACACACACAACACGGACCAATGGCTGAAACCTTTTGGATTTTAGGCTCTAGGAACCTCAAAAAGCGTTTTGGCACTAAATACCTGACCATGGGGAAAATTTTACCCGATTACATTACATTTTTTCCATTAGGATAAGGAAAGTGAAAACGACCCCCCCTCCCTCCCTCTCAGGAAGGGTGGTTAGGACCGAGTAAAGAGCATCAACCTGGAGATGCAGGGTTCTAGGCTATATTTAGAGAATTATTATTATTATTTTTCTTTCACTGTGCGCGTTTTGATCACTTCTCTAAATCCATTTTTGTTCTTTCTCTCACTTCAGGTGGCAAGTTCCAAGAAGAAGGCCCTGGTTACCGGATACATTCTGTACTCCGGAGAAGTCCGGAAGCAAATCACCATCAATAATCCGGACCGAACTTTCGGTGAAGTTAGCCGGATTGTGGGCAACGAGGTAAGTTTTTTTTTCCAAGAGTTTTGATAGAGGAAACTCTGTAACAACGGTGAACTGAGGAAAAAAAAAATAGTGATAGGGTGCCATAAGTTAGAACTCCATTATTAAGTTACTTTCCCTGATTTAGATTGTTTGAATTCTATATTATAGGGTGTCGTACTTCAGCTTTAGACGGCGAGACAAGTAAGATACATAAATAATCTTTATTTGTAATTAAAACCCAGTGGGCATTACAATAGTCATTATCACAAAAGTAGAAAAAAAAAACATAGAATAGAACTTGAAGAAAAAAACAAACGGTACTAAAAAATAATTCCATTCTTCTCCTCTCCCAAAACAGTGGCGCTCTCTACCGGCCGCCGAGAAAACCATATGGGAGGAAAAGGCGGCTCGCATCAACGAAGAGTCCGCCAAGCACAATGCTCAAGTGCAGGCCCACATAGTCGCCCAAATCGAAGCGGGCATTCTCGTACCCTCGGCCCAAGCCGCCACGAACAAGTTCTTCCCCAATCATCCCGACTTGGTTTGGGAGTGCCTGTGGGACAATTGTGACTTCCAGTTTGAGGATATGCACGATTGTATTGAGCACGCGGTGGCCGATGGGGCCTCCGGAGGCCACATTCATGCGACGTTTGCCGCTATACCGCCCAGTGGTAAGTCGCTTGGGAGTAGACCAGCTTAGTCTGGCTGGGGGACTTAAACAGGGAGTAGAACAGCTTAGTTTTGCTGGGGGGCCTAAAACAGGAAGGATACCAGCCTGAAATTTCCCTTACTAACGAAATAGCAAAGGTTGAATGTGAAGGTGATCCACTTGTAAACATTTTGTAGCCAAAACCAAATATCACCCCAAAAGCGAAATGAAAAAATGTGTGTGTTTTTTTTTTAATCATGTGGCCTGTTTTTTGTTGTGGTTTCCACAGAGGTGGAGTACCAGTGTCAGTGGCGTGGGTGTTCGCGGCTCAAGAAGCCGTTCCCCCCGTTTCCCTCCTGCACTAGATTGGCACGCCATGTCAAGGAGGTGCACATCCTGAAGAACCCGGGCAAAGTCATTACCGCTGAGCATCGCTCCAAGTAAGTACCATGGAAAATAACGAGGGAAATTGAAGAAGAAGAAGAAGAAGAAGAAGAAATAAATAAATTTGACCTAAGCTTTTTTTTTAATTTATTGTTTAAACGCATTGTTTTAATGCTTTTACATAAACTTTACAGGCTTAGATGAGGAAAATTGACAAAGAAGAAGAAAAAATATTTTTTTTTTTTTTTTTAAATCAAATAGTCCAACAATAACCCATCTGTACACTGCACCGCTGAGCATCGCTCCAAGTAAGTACCGTGGAAAATAGCGAGGGAAATTGAAGAAGAAGAAAAAAATAATAATAAATTTGACCTAAGCTTTACAGGCTTAGAGGAAAATTGACGAAGAAGAAGAAGAAAAAATAGTTTTTTTTTTAAATCAAATAGTCCAGCAACAACCTTTCTGTACACTGAGAAAAAACTAGGGCACCAGCTGCCCAATCGAGTGACTAGGTTCCGGCACTCTGATATTGAACCCTATTATATCGGGAAGCTCGACACTATAATATAGCATTCCAACAGCCTAAATCAGGGGAAGTAACCCAATAAAAGAGTTCTTCTACCCTAACTTGTGACACCGTATCGCTAACTTTTTCTCAGTGTACAGGTATGAGGAAAAAATTGCGATTATTCATAATAGAATAGAATATACCTTGTTTATACTACCAGCATAGGACTGAAAAGTCCCTTTACTCTCGCAGTCTAAACAAGATCTTATACATATATTTGATTGGTAATAACATTACATTTTATGGAACAATAATCAAGACCTGTTTAAATTTAAAAAAAGGACAAGTTAAGATTGACATTAACATAGGTACATAAGACATTTACAACAAACAATTCTACACATGCATTCACTCACACACACACACCCACACATAAATCTTAATTGTTCTATTGTGTGAATATAAATGACTTTCTCAACCACCACGACTTATTCTAGAAACCACGTCCCGGCTCACAAGCCCATCCCGCCGTCCCCCGTCGTCACAGTTAGGTCTCTTCCACCCAACTCGTCCATCCCCACCTCCGTTATTGCCGTCAATGAACACGTGACCACCACCTCCAGTCACCATCTCATTCAGGGTACACGCTCCTTGTTGCTTAACCTCTTTGGTCTTATTCTTTTAGTTTTTGTAGTGTCAGTAGTCACTCTTATTTTACCTTATTTCTCTGTTAATTGTTATTCTTTTAGTTTTTGTAGTGTCACTATTATTTTAGCTTGTTTCTCTGAACTTAATATATCGATCTTGGTCTTCATTCCAGTCACCATCTCATTCAGGGTACACGCTCCTTGCTGCTTAACCTCTCTGGTCCTATTCTTTTAGTTTTTGTAGTGTCAGTAGTCTCTTTTATTTTACCTTATTTCTCTGTTATTCCTTTAGTTTTTGTAGTGTCACTATTATTTCAGCTTGTTTCTCTGATCTTATATCGATCGTGGTCTCCATTCCAGTCACCATCTCATTCAGGGTACACGCTCCTTGCTGCTTAACCTCTTTGGTCTTATTCTTTTAGTTTTTGTAGTGTCAGTAGTCACTCTTATTTTACCTTATTTCTCTGTTAATTGTTATTCTTTTAGTTTTTGTAGTGTCACTATTATTTTAGCTTGTTTCTCTGATCTTATATCGATCGTGGTCTCCATTCCAGTCACCATCTCATTCAGGGTACACGCTCCTTGCTGCTTAACCTCTCTGGTCCTATTCTTTTAGTTTTTGTAGTGTCAGTAGTCTCTTTTATTTTACCTTATTTCTCTGTTATTCCTTTAGTTTTTGTAGTGTCACTATTATTTCAGCTTGTTTCTCTGATCTTATATCGATCGTGGTCTCCATTCCAGTCACCATCTCATTCAGGGTACACGCTCCTTGCTGCTTAACCTCTCTGGTCTTATTCTTTTAGTTTTTGTAGTGTCTCTCTTATTTTAGCTTGTTTTTCTTCCTTACATCGATCGTAACCTCCGTTTTTAAGACCAAAATTTCATTATCCCCAGTATTCTTTTATTTATTTCTGTAGTATAAAAGTTTAGTCTTTTGCATTATCTCTGTTTATTTTATTTTTACCCTCTAGTTCTTATTTCACATTACTTTATATATCAATTATATTCCCAATATTTTATTCAAATTAATAAGAAGAAGAAGGATAAAAGTATTTTGTTTCAGTATTTTTTTTATTTTATCTGTAATTTTATTTAATTTAATTTAGGTATCCAAGGTACCCCATCGTCATCTTGTTTTATTTTTCCATTCTTTTTATTATAATCTTCAATTTGCATTTCTGTAGAGCAGTCGTTCCCAACCTTTTGAAATTTTTAGTTCCCCCCACACGGGGTTAAGTGTTGGGGTAATATAGCCCTTATACTCCTCAGCAAAAACGCTGGCGGCCCATTCAAGCTTTATTTTACCCTGTCCAACAGAAGAGGAAGAAGTTTATCCTAAGGTTGTGAATCGCTGCTGTAGATAGTTGTATTATTTGATCGTATTTTCAGCGTAGTTTACTATCGAAATAGAATCTTTCAGTATTAATAAACAGATATTAAATGAGGGGTCTTTTTCCAACCTACTTGGTTTGGAAGGTAGCGTGCCTGCTTTGTAAGTGCTAGATCGCGGGTTCGGTTCCCGCCCGGGACGAATTTTGTCCTAAATAGATACGGTTCGTTCTCGGAACGGCTGGCTTTCTCCTATTCTGTCTTCCTTCTCTATTCGATTTCGGGACGAAGAGAGCTCCGTTACAGTTCCCTCTGTCAAACCTCTTTTAAAAAAAAAGGTGTTAAATTACAGTACCTTTCGATAGTAAAATACCGCTATTTCCAATCTTTATTATTTCACCGTAGTCG
>NW_007380508.1:0-23103 GCF_000475195.1 Diaphorina citri
TTTTTTGTTTCATTCTGTCCCCGCTACTTTGTAAAAATTTGGGACCGAATTTTCAACCTTGTGGTACTCCTTTTTCAGGTTGGACGATGAGTGGGCATAATTTGAAAAGAAAACCGCCTTCCATTCTATAAAGCATACCTTTACTAAAATCAACAAGATCATTTACTGGAAAGGTATTTATTTTTGTTCCTCTCTTACAGTAGGGTTAGTAATTAGTAGGTCAAACGCTTTATTTAGATTAATTTTTAACCCAACGTCTACCAAGCTTTGTGTGTGTTAAGCTTTCGTAATTTAAGGGTTTAACCTTTTCTGTAATTCCCTGCAACTCCTATCGAGAACAGTACGACCACATATTTTTTGCACCTTCTTTTGTAGGTACAATATGTACAAACAAAAAGGGCTAACAGAAACCCAAAAGTGATGAGGGTAGGGTTGTTTTTACTACTATCAAATGTTCGGGTTGGTACCTTTGTACAATGTACATACCTTTGGAACTCAAGGAATTCACTAATGTTTTTTATCCTTCTAAATGTTGGAATTTTAGTTTTCGGTATATGTACATACTTTTTCGGGTGCAAAAACCTTTTGTAGTGTGACCCAAGATTTCATCCTTTAAAATTATATCCCTTTAACCTCCTCTTGTGTTTGATTCTCTTTTACGCATAAGGCACTTCAATAGAAAGTGATTTTTATTTGTCACGTTGAACATTGAGCGACAATTTATCACCTCACATGAACCTCGCCCAGCCAGAGTGGGGCTGGTAAAGTCCGTAGCACGATTGCCCAGTTTAACCATCCGAGAACTAGTGAGCTATATTTCACTCTGGAATAAAAACTCAATTTATTTGTTTTCAAAATGCTCCCTCTCGCCCTAGATTTCATTTCTAGTGTTTTTTTTCTCTTTTTATTACGACTTTCGACCACAATATTCTGTCCTTCTCCTGAGTATACGTATAATATTTATAGCCAAAACCCTACGTGGGTCACATTTCAGTCATGCACACCCTACAACGCACTTGAGAGAGAGAGAGAGAGAGAGAGAGAAGTCATTCGAATGTTCTGAATTCCAAAAGAGGGTAATAAAAATGTTATTTTTTTTTTGTTAAAAAGCTCAAAGTTTAGATCTAATTTGAGGGGCTATATTTTTTACCGCATTTTTATTATGTTCTTTTCGGCCAAATAAATTCGTCCCAATCTTAGACCCGATCCAAATTAGTCTTGACTCACATTTCTTTCCAATGAATAGTACACATAATGATTTTCCAATTTTTCGTCTTCCATGCATGTAGATTAAGAACTACGTACGAGTATAACTAGACGATTATTTTCTCATACGGGATCTCTAGTTCAGTTTACAGACGTCCCTGAATCCCTGAAAACAATAATCCCGTTGTATTTTGAGAGAGAGAGAGATAAAGAAAGAGAGAGAAGTCATTCGAATGTTCTGAATTCCAAAAGAGGGTAATAAAAATGTTATTTTTTTGTTAAAAAGCTCAAAGTTTAGATCTAATTTGAGGGGCTATATTTTTTACCGCATTTTTATTATGTTCTTTTCGGCCAAATAAATTCGTCCCAATCTTAGACCCGATCCAAATTAGTCCTGACTCACAATTCTTTCTAATGAATTGTACACATAATGATTTCCCAATTTTTCGTCTTCCATGCATGTAGATTAAGAACTACGTACGAGCATAACTAGACGATTATTTTCTCGTACGGGATCTCTAGTTCAGTTTACAGACGTCCCTGAATCCCTGAAAACAATAATCCCGTTGTAATTCCTTTCCTTTTTTAATTCCTTCTATTCCCCTGTTCCTACCCTTCTTTCTCCTCCTCCTCCTCCCCTCTCTTTTTCAATTCCCCGTATATTGACTACTGAATCGAAGAAAATGAAAACGATACATAAATTATTTCATTTTTAATTAGAAGCTATAAAGTTCAAGGACGTTGTATTTCCTTTCCTTTTTTAATTCCTTCTATTCCCCTGTACCTACACTTCTTTCTCCTCCTCCCCTCTCTTTTTCATTTCCCCGTATATTGACTACTGAATCGAAGAAAATGAAAACGATACATAAATTATTTCATTTTTAATTAGAAGCTATAAAGTTCAAGGAAAATAGAGCCCCCCTCTTCCTCCCTCCTTTTATTTATTTTTCCCTCTCTCCCCCCCCACCATTTTCCGTCCCTCCCTTCTCTCTCACTTATACTCATTTTACGTTCTAATTCTCCAATGTCGTTCTCTCACTCCTTTATTATTTTAATCCCCCTTCTCCAACACTTTCTCTCTCTCTCTCTCTCTCTCTCTCTCATCCGCCCTCTTTCTCTTCTACCTCTCTCTACTATTTTCTTATTGATCTTTTTTTAGCCGAACTCACTTCTTTTTTCTGTTATAGGTATACATTTATTTTTCTTTTAATTAACAATAATAAAAATAACCCTAAGTTAACTCTAACTGCTAGGGTATTGTATTTTCTCTTCTGTTCACGTTCGTACAACGTCATAAGAAATACGAAAAGTCAAAAAGAAATGAAAATGTCAGGGTGGCGAGAAAGGAAACTCCAACTTGTCAAGTTTGAGACACACATCGGGTGAATTATGAATGATGAAGCTCTAGGAGTCGAAAGTTCAAGAGGAAAAACTTGAACATAAATCTTCATTTTTATCATAATATGAGGCGTAGAGGTTTTTTTCCTTGAGAAAGTTTGTCGTAATTAATTATAGAAAATGGCAGGGAAGTTGAGCTGAAGGATTGCATTCATAAGAAGTTGAAAAGCTGTGAAGTTTGTGTTCTAGACGAAGTTAAACTCCCCCCCGCCACCATTTTCCGTCCCTCCCTTCTCTCTCACTCATACTCATTTTACGTTCTAATTCTCCAATGTCGTTCTCTCATTCCTTTACTATTTTAATCCCCCTTCTCCAACACTCTCTCTCTCATCCGCCCTCTTTCTCTTCTACCTCTCTCTACTATTTTCTTATTGATCTTTTTTAGCCGAACTCACTTCTTTTTTCTGTTATATGTATACATTTATTTTTCTTTTAATTAACAATAATAAAAATAACCCTAAGTTAACTCTAACTGCTAGGGTATTGTATTTTCTCTTCTGTCCTTTCAACGCAGGTAAGTGCTCGGGGCCATATTTTGTACTTCATTATACCTCAGAATGGACCTCCTATCTACACTGGTATGTAGGAGGTTCTAAGTACTATTTCGTAGTACTATTCCTACTTCTGCGTGGATAGGTTTGTGTTGTGGTTATGTTTGGGGTGAGGTAATAGTAATAGCATGCCTAAACCAGTACATAACCACAACCTTATTCTCCAAAATGGTCTTCTGATTCCCCAACAGAATCTATTGAACCCTAAAATTCCGGCTAGATTCGTAAAAAATATAAAATCTTAACAATGCTCTGAAAGAGTGGGTGGGAATTCGTCTTGACCACAAAAATGTCAGACATTATCCTTGCTCCTTGTTGCTTCGCCACCACAAGACAGAAAGGATTAAAATAACTCTCCCTTCTCTGACTTGTGGTTAATCCGTCCAACCCGAAGGTTAACCTTCCCCTCTCTTCCTTCCCTCTCCATTCCCCTACTTTCCTCCTCTCATTACCTCTCTCTCGTCCATTCTCATTCTCTGTATGCCACAAAAAGTCAACTCTTGTTTCTTGAGAGTCTTAAAAAATTTCGTTGTAGAAATTTTAATGTAAATAAATTTTATTCATTGTTATTATTTCATGCGAGATAAGAGTGAATAAAATAAATAATGAGGTTTATTTATGTTTATTCTAATCCGAGATTCTATTTTATTATCGTTCTGGTTGTTTTTCTCCTAAAACTTGAAATCCATGACAAACGTTAAGTAGTTTAAAAATGCGTTGAGGGTTTTAGAATTTAGGTGCATTATAGTATTAGTACTATTAGTAGTAATAATGAAAATTTTGTTGCCAAATGAAGACGTATAGTGCTATGCCTAAAATTAGGTGTTCTATTGGGAGAATAGGTTCCCACCTACTTTACAAGGCCAAGAGCATTAAAGTCCATATTTGTATGAACGCCGTAAAATCATTCATGTATGCAATATGCAATGTAAGAAAAATAGTGAAGATAGCTGCTTTACTTTTCTAGTAGGTACATGTGCCTACAGGTATTGTATACAGGTTTGATTATTTTTTTTCGTGCATGTTCTTTTTGTACAAAGAACAGTCACACCATTTTCCCTCTAGACCTTGGGCCCACAACGTTGAAATTTAAAATCTACCGAAAAAAAAAACATGAGTCACACGACAGTAATATTTCGCAAGGCTTTCTACTTATTATATTAAAGTTTGCCACTTCATTAACACGAATACGTGAAAGTCAGGTTAATGTTAACCACACGAGTAGAAATGAACTTTCATCACACTCAAAGTTTACCATTTGACAGTCTAAATAAAGCTTCTCAAGTTCAGGCTTTGAACCTTGTACATAGTTTGACAAAACCCGATGCACATACGAGTAAGATGTGTGGGAAGTTGGGAAAGGGTAAACTAGACGAAACAGAGTAAAATTTAGGAGTTACCTATACTCAATTTTCGATTCTACTTTTAGCTAGTTTGGACAATTTGACAAAGGAAAGCATTGGAATCATCGGATCGTTAGAATTTGTATGAATGCCGTATAATTATTTAGGTATGCAATGTGCAACATAAATATTAGTGGAGATGTCTGTTTTACTAAGGATGAATCCGATTTAAATTGACATGATATGACAGACATGACAGATAAGCTTAAACTGTAGGTATCCAGTACTGGTGTATAATCTGAAACAGAGTAAAATTTAGGAGTTATACTCAATTTTCGATTCTATTTTTAGGTAGTTTGGACAATTTGACAAAGGAAAGCATCAAATCGTTAGAATTTGTATGAATGCCGTGTAATTATTTAGGTATGCAATGTGCAACATAAATATTAGTGGAGGTGTCTGTTTTACTAAGGATGAATCCGATTTAATTGACATGATCCATGTTGAAGGAGGTCGAAATCCCTTCTCTTCTTCCTCTTATCCCCTCTTCATTTTCTATTCAGCCCTTGTTTCCTATTGATTTTTCATCATATTTCAAAGAACCTTGAAATTTTAAATAAAAGATATCTCGCAGTAAATTACTAAACGGCGTTTTTCCTTAATTTCAAATTCAAGTTTTCCCTTTGGATGGCTCGAAACACTCTTCTGAATACAGATCAATCTAAATAAATTCAGGTAACGTAGGTAATCTTCCTCTTATCCCCTCTTCATTTTCTATACAGCCCTTGTTTCCTATTGATTTTTCATCATATTTCAAAGAACCTTGAAATTTTAAATAAAAGATATCTCACAGTAAATAATTACAAAAAGGCGTTTTTCCTTAAATTTCAAATTCAAGTTTTCCCTTTGGATGGCTCGAAACACTCTTCTGAATACAGATCAATCTAAATAAATTCAGGTAACGTAGGTAGGTAAGTAAGAAGGAAACTACCCATATTTTTCTTCTTCTTCTTCTTTTTTCAAGTATATTCTATTGCTCTTGACTCCTCTTAAATGGTTTTCTATTTCCAAAGGGATACGAACAGCAGTAGAGTAATAAACAAACAAATCGCTTCCAACACCCTAGCCATTACTCGACTGGAGATAAATGGAGCTCAGTGCAAAACAAATGTTCTCCTAACCTTGCAAAGGTCACGGACGTGATGCTTGGGATATAACGCGCGACATGGCTTTCTTCTTCCATTTACGGCCTCGAATTCCTTCTTGGATTTTCCTTTTCGGATTAAATTGAAGCTTTCTCCAACCCATTATTTAAGATGGGATTTTACAAGGCAGTGATGAGTTTTTTCTACAAGGTCTTTCAACTATGGGGATCAACATTTTTGCCTTTTTTACTTTCCTTATCCTATAGGAAGGAAAGTAATGTAATCGGGTCAAATTTTCGATGGTCAGTTTTTAGTGCCAAAACACGTTTTGAGGTCCTTAGAGCCTAAATCCAAAGTTTCAGCCATTGGTCCGTGTGTGTGTCTGACTGTCTGTAAACAAAATATCTCGAAAAAGGTAAGAGCTAGAGACTTGAAATTTGGCATGCAGCTGTCAAATGTGACAAGGATGCGACACCAAACTTCTGGTTAAGACCGGTACAACGCTTGGAGTCATTTTACCGCTTTTTGGCGGTCTTCGACCACTTTTTGGCGGTTTTCAGCTATACTGACTAAACGGTTAGAGATATTGTAAAAGTTACAATAGAAGAGCACCCAAATAAGCATCTTTCAATAGGATAAGGAAAGTCGTGTGATGTTCACACCAGATTTTGCAACGCTTGGAGTCATTTTACCACTTTTTGGCGGTTTTCAGCTATACTGACTAAACGGTTAGGGATATTGTAAAAGTTACAATAGAAGAGCACCCAAATAAGCATCTTTCAATAGGATAAGGAAAGTCGTGTGATGTTCACACCAGATTTTTTTTCTGATGTACCTAATGCATTATGTATTTAGAGTAGCCTTTAAGATTTAAATTTCTGTGGATAGGTAGCTCTATTTCGACCTACTGATGTACCTAATGCATTATGTATTTAGAGTAGCCTTTAAGATTTAAATTTCTGTGGATAGGTAGCTCTATCTCGACCTAAGTTTTTTTTTTTAACTTACATCACCTCAAAATATGGATATGGACCTTGGAAACCTGAAATAGGTACCGTACCTACTTTCTTTTATAGCATCAAAATATAATAATTATTTTTATCTCTTTCTTTTCTCTACCATTTCTCCTATTTTCCACCTATTCCCCCTACACTCTCTCTCTCTCTCTCACGTGTGGTTTGCACTTTGACAAAACAAACTTTTCGAGGTTCTTTTCTGAATCCTCTCAGCACACTTATGGTTCTCGAGAACCTTGTGTTATTTTAAAGGATTTTCTCTCAGCAGTACATAGCATTTAAAGGTTTTTCTCCACACATACATGTGTTTTTCTTCATCTATAGTCAGCTTTTCAATTTCCTCTGCTTATTATGAGCGTACATATTTAAGTTTACTCTCATCCTCACTTTCTCCTTTCTACCCTCTCCCTTTCACAATTTCTCTCTCTCTATTTATATATTTTTCCCTCCCTTATTTTCTCTTTTCTCCCTCCCTCCCTCTCTCTCTCCTGCTTTTTTCTCTTTCCTGCTTCATTTGTTGATATGTTCTATCCATAAACAAAAGCTTGCACAGAGGAAAAATAATCTTCTTTTCTTACTCGGATGTTGTATGCACCTAGGAAATGAAGAAAATGTTAGTTGTTGGAAAGCGGGAGAGATATTGAGAAAAGGAGAGGGAGGTAAGTGAAAATGAGGAATTATTTTTTCTTTCATTTTATCCTGGACAAAACCTAAATGAGGAGACTTCCTAACGTGCTTTTCTCTCTCTCTCCCCCTCCCTCTCTCCTGTCCTAATCTATTCCTCCATCTCTTTCTTCTATCATGACGATTCATACACAAAAGCCCACTCTGTGGCTTAGGAGTGGCGTAGGGACAAACAGTCCTAAAGCTTCTATCATTTCGATGCATCCACTAATGCAAATGCAAGCTACAAACCTACATCAACATGGATATTTATTGTTATGTTAAGGCAGTCTCTTCTTGATCCCTTGTGTGCCGCGTCCATTTTAGTTTAGGACTATTGCACTGCCATCAATATGGATACATTTTGTAAATGTCGACCAGGAGCATGGCTATCAGTAGGGGTATTTCAAACCCCCAAAATCTACCTACTACACTACTGAGGCTGGTAAACGCTGCAGAAGTAATGTCAAAGGGAAATGAATAATTACCTACTGTCAAAGACCATGCCATATTGAAATAAAACTCCACGCCACGTGCCAAGCTTAAATCATATTGTTCCTGGAACTAAATTAGGGAGGAGAGGTAATTTTGGGAAGCACGAAATTATGAGGGAGTAGGGAATGAGGATACAGAGGGAGAGAAAATATATGGGGTAGAGAAAGGGAGAGAATTGAAATAAAAATGTTAGAAAAGAGATAGGATGGAGAATCATTAGAATAGAAAAGAGTTGGGATTAGGATATGGAATTCAGAAGAATTGGGATAAAAATAGTGGAGAAGAATATTGGTATAAAGAGTTGGGACAAAGACTAGTTGGGATAAAAGAAATATTCTCTCTCTGTATGTATAGTTGTATACTTACTCGACTTCATAGGATTATGTTATAAATAATATAATTTCCACCTAATGCAAGCTCATAGGATGATAGCGTATTTATGGCATAATACGTACGTATAATACATGATTTTAGTGAGAGATTTTCATCGTGCCATGTTGGCAATATATGCCTATTTTGGATTTTAGTGATTGAACGAAGTGAATTTTGAACTTGACCGATTTTGCTTTTAGTTTGTCTGTACGTTTGATTCACCGCACTCCCGATTCTTCCCAGTAGGTATAACTAGTAGACAGATATGTAGATACCTAGTCTAAATCACTGGGTTGTCCCAGGGCCCAGGCCTCACTTCTCTCAAGAATAACACGTTCGTACACCGTCATAAGAAATACGAAAAGTCAAAAAGAAATGAAAATGTCAGGGTGGCGAGAAAGGAAACTCCAACTTGTCAAGTTTGAGACACACATCGGGTGAATTATGAATGATGAAACTCTAGGAGTCGAAAGTTCAAGAGGAAAAACTTGAACATAAATCTTTATTTTCATCATAATATGAGGCGTAGAGGTTTTTTCCTTGAGAAAGTTTGTCGTAATTAATTATAGAAAATGGCAGGGAAGTTGAGCTTAAGTATTGCATTCATTCATAAGAAGTTGAAAAGCTGTGAAGTTTGTGTTCTAGACGAAGTTAAACACACCACATTGTGTACAGGGTCGCTTGTGTCAAGTCAACTTATTATCCTCGCTTTTGAACTTTTGCATAGTACATACAGGGTGAGTTGTGTTAAATCAAATTATTCCGCTCACTTGAATTAAGTACACCATGCTTACAGGATGAATTGTGTTATGTTAAAAGGATGGTGTAATGATATGGCCTGAATAAACCGCACTACAGATCTTCTATCACAGGGCATAAAGTTGTCCCTTAGGTCAGATATTGAGCTACAGAACATAGTTGACGTAAATAGAAAAGAGTTCTTCAGAGCTTGCCAATAGCAAGAAGTTAAACACACCACATTGTGTACAGGGTCGCCTGTGTCAAGTCAACTTATTATCCTCGCTTTTGAACTTTTGCATAGTACATACAGGGTGAGTTGTGTTAAATCAAATTATTCCGCTCACTTGAATTATGTACAACATGCTTACAGGATGGTGTTATGTTAAAAGGATGGTGCAATGATATGGCCTGAATAAACCGCACTACAGATCTTCAATCACGGGCCATAAAGTTGTCCCTTAGGTCAGATATTGAGCTACAGAACATAGTTGACGTAAATAGAAAAGAGTTCTTCAGAGCTTGCTAATAGCAAATCCACCTAAAAGATTTTCCTTTTCCATGGCGAATCTGAAGTCCAGTCGCCTTGATACTCCTAATCCTAATATCATTAACATGGGTCCCGATATACTTAATCGAGGACTAGGTACTCTTAAAATAAGCCCTGGTATACTAGATGTAGGCACTCTCACAACTCCCATTAGTATAACATGGTTGACCATTAGAACATCAATATTACAGTAGCCTCCCGAGTCCAGTCGCCTTGATACTCCTAATCCTAATATCATTAACATGGGTCCCGATATACTTAATCGAGTACTAGGTACTCCTAAAATAAGCCCTGGTATACTGGATGTAGGCACTCTCACAACTCCCATTAGTATAACATGGTTGACCATTAGAACATCAATATTACAGTAGCCTCCCTCTTCAGTGCACTATAGCCTCCCTCTTCAGTGCACTCTTCTGCACAAACCTACGTAGATATTGAGATTCATTAGTACCTATCTACATTATTCTACTTTTTTTTATTTTTTAAGAGTTTTATTTTTTTGCAATTAAACAACTGCTACAATGGACTAGTAGGTATGTTCAGTATCGGAGTATCTTCCACATATTGAGATTGTCAATCTACCCTAAAATTGGATTCTAAATAAATATTCCAGTCTGTTAATTATAGGTCAGTGCACTCTTCTACACAAACCTACGTAGATATTGAGATTCATTAGTATCTACATTATTCTACTTTTCTTTTTTTTTCTTTTTTTTTTTTAGAGTTTTTTTGCAATTAAACAACTGCTACAATGGACTAGTAGGTATGTTCAGTATCGGAGTATGTTCCACATATTAAGATTGGCAATCTACCCTAAAATTGGATTCTAAATAAACATTCCAGTCTGTTAATTATAGGTATAAAATAAAACCATGTAATGAATAGGTCCACCGTATTTAACTTGCTAGTACTATCCTAAAGGCACTGAAGAGTCACTTTGTACCAGACTAAACTTAATAGAGTAGTGGGTACAATATTGTACGTAGGTACTCATAGAAAGCCCATTCCATCATGCCTAACCACCACCCATTCCTACCATCTCCACTTACTATCCCATCCACACCCCTACTTCCACTACCCATTCACTCCTCTACCCCTACACAATACACCAACCCTTCAGACATATTGGAGTAGTAGGTACAATATTGTACGTACTCATAGAAAGCCCATTCCATCATGCCTAACCACCACACATTCCTACCACCTATGGACTAGTAAGTATGTTCAGTATCGGAGTATGTTCCACATATTAGGATTGTCAATCTACCCTAAAATTGGATTCTAAATAAATATTCCAGTCTGTTAATTATAGGTATAAAATGAATAGATCCACCGTATTTAACTTGCTAGTACTATCCTAAAGGCACTGAAGAGTCGCTTTGTTCCAGACTTAATAGAGTAGTGGGTACAATATTGTACGTACTCATAGAAAGCCCATTCCATCATGCCTAACCACCACCCATTCCTACCACCTCCACTTACTATCCCATCCACACACCTACTTTCACTACCCATTCCCTCTACCCTTACACAAGTACACCCACCCTTCAGACATATTAGAGTAGTAGGTACAATATTGTACGTACTCATAGAAAGCCCATTCCATCATGCCTAACCACCACACATTCCTACCACCTCCACTTACTATCCCACCCACACCCCTACTTTCACTACTCATTCCCTCTACCCTTACACAAGTACACCCACCCTTCAGACATATTAGAGTAGTAGGTACAATATTGCACGTACTCATAGAAAGCCCATTCCATCATGCCTAACCACCACACATTCCTACCACCTCCTCTTACTATACCAACCACATACCTACTTCCAATGACCATTCCTACCCCTACACACTTTACTCCCACTCTCATTAAATCTAATGGTGTGAACACACTCCCAAAACTCAAATGTCTACATCAGCCGTAACACATTCCAAATTGTTTTTCCACACTCCCCCAAACCCTTCTCACCCTTCTTATATGATTTCTCTCTCTCTCTCTCTCTCTCTCTCTCTCATCCCTCTTTGACTCCCTCTCTCTCTCTCTCTTTCCCTTTTTGTTCTCTTTCTCTCATTTTCTGTCCCTCTCTCTTACGCCCTTCTACATTCTTTCCCTTTTCCTCTCTCTCCGTCTTTTTCCATCCCTCCGTTTCTCTCTTCATCCCATTTTCGGTAGAAGAAACAAGAACATGAAAAAAATAAACTGAAAATTTTCCATGCAAGAAGGAATTTATAGCCGAACTTTTATTAATTTCCCTCTTTCTCCCTTCTCCACTTTCTCCCAATTTTCAATCTTGTGTTTCTCCGTTATTACTTTAATTTTATTTTTTGTGTCGCCACCGCTTCTTGTTTTTTGTCTATGTTTTTATCCTAACCTAACCCAATGAACAAAAAGTATACCTACCTATACGTACCTGTCCTGTAACGTAACTTTACGAACAAAAAATATACTTATTTTGTACGGATGTGTTGATCTTTTGCCAGAACTAAAAAGTTTATTCGTTCTGCTAAGAGTACTTAGGAGAATTTGTATAGATTTTCTCTGTTAGGAGTTTTGTAATATTACGAGCTTGGGACTCGAACCAAGAGTCACCTTATTAGAATAAACTGTGTGTCACTTGTATAGTTATAACCACCTCTACCTCCCTCTCCCCTTGCATGTGCGTGAAGTGTGTATTTGTCTTAATTCTAAATTGGAAACTTTTCTAAAGGTGGCTACACACGATCAAGCAAGCAGTTTTGCATGATTGATCAAGCATATAGCATGTACATAACTTCATACTTTGGACTTATTTTTCACCGCTGTCTCGTTCCACGAAAGTGTGGACATAATCACTAGTGTATGGACATAATCACTAGGGCGTAGAGCAGCCATCTTGTAAACAAAAGTACCCTACCTTTTGTAATTTATTATTATTATTATCATTATCACTTTTATACTTTTGTAGCGCTACATGCTTGATCGTCTGTAGCCACCTTGGGTTTTATGTTGTGCTAATTTTTGCCCCATACCTCTGCTTTGACTATTTCACTTTATTCACGTATTTCTTTCTTTGCCTTGTTTTAATTTATTTTATTTTCTCTTTATTTCATGGAGGTTATCATTTGTTTTATATTTTCCGTTTTCTTTTCCATTTTTTTGCTTTGTTACCTAAAGTAAATAGCTTTACGTAAAAAGGTGGACCTTAAATGTATACTTGTATAGAATTTGTATACTTTTTATTATTCGGATGGATACAGTTGCTGATGGCACCTACCGTAGATCCATAGTTAATCTTTTGTTTACTTAAATCACAACAATAATAAAAGTTTTAACTAATTGTAAGATTTTGTCCTGTTTTACTCAAAATCTATACCGAGAATCGTGAAAACTATTAGTTAACAATGTTAACATTTGTTCTCGGTCTCTTTTTGAATTCGCTGAAAAAGATGTGACTTTCCGAACCACGATTTTCGCCCCATGGGGATCTGAACAAGGTACAACTTCTTGCAGGAGAAACTTTTATAAATCATGACGTGACGTGTAATAAATTTCAGCAGGAAAAGTGAACAAAATGTAAACAAGAAATAAGATTGTCAGGATCTGGGTTACATTTCTCCATTTGAATAATAGATACCTTCCTACCAGATATGTAGATTCGGAGAATGGGAATGTGTAAATATTGAATTTGGATACGTACTTAATCCAAAGTACTTTACCCTGAATATTGCATTTGGATCGTCTATAATCCTGTATGCTAAAGGCTCTTATCTGCACTAGGTATCTATGTACTAATAATCACATAGTAACCTGGTTTTAACGAAACTACTTTTTCGTCCATCACAAAACTAAAGTCACCCAAGGTTCATTCTACAAAGGGTAATTCCCACGAACTTTTTACCACTCTGAACTTTTTACCCCGTGTTCAAAGTAGTAGAAGGTTAGCAAGCAAAATAAGCAGTATGTACTTACATATGCACGAGTATTTGAGGTTTGAGGTCAACTTTAGTTTGGTTGCCCGGATGACCCGCACAGAAAACTCAAGGGGATTCCTCTAAAATACAACAAATTTATCTACTATCTACTAATAATCACATAGTAACCTGGTTATAACGAAACTACTTTTTCGTCCATCACAAAACTAAAGTCACCCAAGGTTCATTCTACAAAGGGTAATTCCCACTCTGAACTTTTTACCAATTATCTAATGAATTTTTTGACGTCTAAATGTCTATATCTAATGAATTTTTTGACGTCTAAATGTCTATATCTAATGAATTTTTGACGTCTAAATGTCTATATCTAATGGATTGTGTGACCTTTATTTCTACATCTTGTGTGACATCTCTAAATGTCTACATCTAATGCATTATTTTGTGACTTCTAAATTTTCCTGTTGCATGTCATTTAACAAATTTTCTCCGAATAGGCTTCGTCGTCTGTCTGGCAATATTAGTTTATCCACTGAAATATTTATTATCATTTCCTGAAATGATAAAGTAAACAAAGCGTAGAAAGTTAGTTCAAGGTTGAGCTCTCTCTCTCTCTCTCTCTCTCTCTCTCTCTCTCTCTCTCTCTCTTCCTCCCTCCCTCCCTCCCTCTCTCTTTCTCTGTCTATCTTCATATCTCTTTATTTCTCTCTGTCCATTATTTTATTTCCTCTCTCTTTTTCTCCTCCCTTTCTCTCTCTCTCTCTCTCTCTTTATTTCTCGCTCTCTCCTTCCCTTTCTCTCTTTCATACTCCCATTTCTTTCTCTCTTATTATTAAGTATTTTTACTATGGCCCTGAACTAGAGCGGAGATGAGATTTTTCTCTTTCTTTCTCGCTAGCATTTTTCTTTTGATAATAGAAAAATGCTTCCGTTAGGTTTGTAGACTATAGGAGGTCATATCAAAAATTCAATAGTTAACAAAGCGTTGTAACGCTGTCTACTCGCTGGTCACAAGTTTATAGCTGTTCAAGCGTGCCGGGAGGCGCGCGAACGTCAAAAGTTCGAAACGCCGCCCGGCCTATATTAACACGAAATAAAATAGAGTTTCATTATGTAGACAAAAAAAAAATGCTCTAGAATCTAGATGGAAAAGGAGACAAAAAAAATCAGTAGGTATAATTTACATATATGAAGATCGAAAATTGTTTTCTCTTTCTCTCTCTCTCTCTCTCTCTCTCTCTCTCTCTCTCTCTCTCTCTTATAGACCGGTTAATGTGGTCATGTAGGTAACTAGGTACTTCAAGCGTGCCGGGAGGCGCGCGAACGTCAAAAGTTCGAAATGCCGCCCGGCCTATATTAACACGAAATAAAATAGAGTTTCATTATGTAGACAAAAAAAAATGCTCTAGAATCTAGATGGAAAAGGAGACAAAAAAATCAGTAGGTATAATTTACATATATGAAGATCGAAAATTGTTTTCTCTCTTTCTCTCTCTCTCTCTCTCTCTCTTTCTAAGATCTTAAAATAAGGAGGGTAAAAATCGAAGAATCCGTAGGCTGTACTTGCATATACCTATTTTAAAGTCGTGTAAATTCACCCTCGATTTTTTTTTTTCATCTTTTTTATAATTTCTGTCTCTTTCTCTCTCTCTCTCTCTCTCTCTCTCTCTCTCTCTCTCTCTCTTCCTCTAAAATACAACAAATTTCCTTTCCGATTGCGATCAAAAGAGTTGTGATAAAGGGATGTGATAGACAAGCATTGGGATAAAAGAGGGAGTAAAATTTGGGCAGAGTACGAGTAGATGGGATGAGATTTAAAATAGGGAAAGGCAAGAGGAAAGGATTTAATGGGTTATGTAAGGAAGAGAGGGAGAAAAGGAAGACATGTAATGAGTAGGGAGAAGGAACGAGAGAATTAGTAGAACTGAGAATAGGGAAGGAATGATGGGAAGAGGTACGGATTTGGAGTAGGGAATTTAAGGGAAGGGTTACCGGGCGAAGGAGAGAATTTGAGAGAAGAGAAGGGGAGGTGGAGGAGGACACAATGAATCATTTAGTTGTGTTGTACCATATCTCAAGTGCTCATAATTATACTCTCTTCAATGTAAGGGTTGTGGGTTTTTTTCTTGAACTCTTGTAGGTCTTGGACACCTGACACTCCATGATCATTTCCTTCTTATGACTTTTTAGTTTTTAGATTTTTACTGAAATATGACCGGACCTCTAGTTTCCTGACATACGATGGAAAACAATATCCAACATGGAAAATGTTGTAAAAACATACCTGAATGTTAAAATGGGTTCTTTAGGACAAAACAGGTTACTCTGTTTCCTGTAAAAATAAACATTCGTGTTGTTTTATTCCTGCTGTATTTAGTCCACAGGGTATTTTAGCTCTTGTGATTTGTTTTCAATATTGAACAAACACAAATAGAAAAAAAATCTACAAATACAACAAAGATGATAAATAAACAATCTTTGTTTAAGTTTCCAAATTGTTTAGGAGCAGGGAGGGGAACAGGTTTTTTTCGATTTACTTTGGTGTTACAAGTGCTCTTGATAGAACTTGTGGGAGAGAGAGAGGAATATGAAAGGGAAAATAATGAGAGATAAAAAAGATAAAGGAATAGGTGGATTAAAAAAAAAAAATAATAAAATAATAAAAAAAAATGACAATCCTTTTGACAATAGGTTAATGTGAATGGCTGAAAATTTGAAAATGAAAGGTTTAATGTGCCATAGAGGTAGGTATTGAGTATTGACTAGTTGTCAGGTGTTCACACAAAATAATTCCCATTCGACCATAATAATATTAATACCTAATCGAAATTTTCTGCATACAAAAATAAATAAGCATTTGATTTTTGATACTGTAACATGGCGGTTCTTTAGGACAAAACAGGTTACTCTGTTTCCTGTAAAAATAAACATTCGTGTTGTTTTATTCCTGCTGTATTTAGTCCACAGGGTGCTGCAGTAAAACAGGATACCCGAGATAAACTCCCAGCATTTTGGAAAAACATTACATCAAACTATGTGAATAAATTGGACTTATTCAGTGCTGGGCACATTGCATATTCAAAATAAATACCGGGCGTTCACACAAAGTTTTTACTGTGTTTATCAAACTATGAATCGTGGAGGGTTGTGTGAATAAATTGGACTTATTCTCTGCTGGGCACATTGCATATTCAAAATAAATACCGGGCGTTCACACAAAGTTTTTACTGTGTTTATCAAACTATGAATCGTGGAGGGTTGCACGCCTGCCTTGTAACCTCTAGGTCACGGGTTCGGATCCTGCTTGGGGCAGAATTTATCCTACACAAATGGATTTCGTTCTCGGAACGGCTGGCTTTATCATATCCTGTCCTCCTCTCCTACATTTATGGACGATTCTTGAGCCTTGAAGTTCTCACAAGCCCTAATAATAATAAAATCAATTTGTGGAGGGCCATAGTCCATACTCGATATCATTTAACTTTTGTTTTTATTTTATTTATTTGTATTTATTAGATGAATAAAATATTTTTATCTACCTACCTAAAAAAAACTTTTGTTTTTAATTCCGAGAAGCCACATGCCTTTCATTATATTTTTATTTATTTTTCTCTCGCTTTTTCACTTTTTTAATTCAAACTTTGGTAAGCGTACCTTCATAAACTGCAAAAAAAAGAAAAAAAAAAAGATTTCTTCTATTTTGTAAATAGTCTCATTCTTCCTCCATATCTAGGCATTTAATTTTCCTCTTATCAATGTCATTTCGTACGAAATAGGTACCAATCTGTCTGACATAGTACCGCTTGAGGTAGGTACCATGTTAGGCAGTTAGGTACCTAAAATTACATAGTTATGTACTTATTGGTGTTAGGTATAAGTACAATTACATACTTTATCTGTTAGGTACTTGACAATTTTATCATTATTTGTTTTATTTATTGTATAACCAACTTGCATTTTAATGTGCATAACCATGTTTTCTTCCTAACATTGTATTCCTAACATTGTATCATCCCACACAACAACGATCCCAACTTCCTAACATTGTAACACCTTCCTAACATTTCTTCCTAACGTTGTAACAATCACAATAAAATAAAATTGAATTAAATTGAATTGAAATTGAATTGAAACCTAATTATAGTAAAATTATGAGTATGTTCATTGTTCATATGTAAGTTTATGTTTTTTATTGTTTACGTACCTATAATGTTACCCAAACTACCTAGGGACCCCTGTATTTTATACAATCAAGTTACCCGCCCCTAAATGTTACCCTATTGTCCAAAGTTACCCTCAAATTATTCGACTATAAATAAAAACAAACCATTCAAATCTATTGAAAAACTGTAAATAATTTATTACCCTAATACACAAGGGAGGACACATAAATGTAGGTATTTACCAAAATTAAAAAAAAAAACAGTAAGTAGCAACCTATTACTATTATCTACTTACTTACTCAAAGAAATTAGAGTTTTACCTAGGCTTCCATTACGGTACCTTGTCAAAAATGACCGAAATAGACCACGTAAATGTGTCGTTATTTTGGACATAAGTCACAAACTTCAAGACTAATAAAAGCCTTTGATGAACCGCTCAAACTGCTAAAGTACCCATTAGGCCTAAGAAAATTTTTAAAGTCCTTTTTTCATCAGTACATTCAAAGAATTCACTCGTCATGTCTATTTCGAAATTCTTTTGGATGTTTTAAAAAAGGCAAAAGGCGTACGAATTCAATTAGAGAAGCAATTATATTTTTGAAACAAAAAAAGCTTTGACGGGACGAAGAAAAGAAATTGAGGGAGTGAAAACGAGAAAAAGTTAACTACAACTCATTGCCTCCTTTCTTCTTCTTATTCTCCTCCTCCTCCTCCTCCTCCTTCCTCTTCTTCTTCTTCTTCTTCTTCTTCTCCCTTCTTCTTCTTCTCCTCCTCCTCCTTCTTTTAACTCCTTCCCCTTTCTTCATCTTCTTATTCCTCTTCTCCTTCTTTTTCCTTTTTCACCTTCTCCTTCTTTTCTTCTTCTTAATCATTATCCTCTTTCTTGCTTCTTTCCTTTTCATAGGAGGGAGGCAATGTAAAAATAAATAACTCATACACTGAAGCACACACTCCCTCATGTGTTTTCTTTTGGAGGAACTTACTTACATTTTGTGTGTCCTTGATATACGCATGGTATCATGGTTTGTATTATGTATTTAATTTTAATTTAAATTATGTGTACTTAGCCGTGTTAAATATGTAACCCTGTACATTATATTATGTCTTCTCATTTCTTTTTTTAATTCAATGAAAAGTATAATGAAATTTTTATTGTAATTTTAAAATAATTTGAATAAAACATTACTTATGGTATTTCATGGTAGGTAATAATGAAATTTGCGAACCCATTCCATGCTTGGAAAATTTTTTATGTATTTTCTTTTTTTTTTTTCTAAAGCACGAAATTCAATGTCCCCTCTATTTTTTCACTCATACAATGTACTTATACATATTCTCTAGTCTTAGATTAACATGAATACCTAAAATAGGTAGGTAGGTAGGTAGGTATACCTATAAAAAGATTTGTTGATTTTAATCCAAAATTTATAATCAACCAATCACATTGTTAAATCCAATCCAAGCCATCTGAACATACAAATATTTATTACCGACATATTCAGTAATGATTATGTGAAATTAATTTAGGTACCTACTCAAATTACTAAATTAAGGAATAATAATTAATTTTAAAATCACAATTTAGCAGTTTTAAATACCCGGTCATAATATCCTTCCGTCCAAATTGGAATTCGCTCATTTTCGAAAGTCCTTTTCACCTGCTTAATCCTATTGGGAAATTGTTCAAAAGTGAAATGGTTTTAAGGAATAATAATTAATTTTAAAATAACCATTTAGCAGTTTTAAATACCCGGTCATAATATATACTTCCGTCCAAATTGGAATTCGCTCATTTTCGAAAGTCCTTTTCACCTGCTTAATCCTATTGGGAAATTGTTCAAAAGTGAAATGGTTTTGCTTCCTCTCTGTGTTCCAGGTTGTATAGTGCACATCACATTGCTCTCACCAGTGGACATTTCAACAAGAAGCGAGAATCCACTACTTCGGATATCACCACTATGACATTGGTAGGGGTAGGAGGAAACGGAGTGGGTGGAGCCCCACCCAGACATTCAAACGGGGCTACCAACCCCGGGCATCAGCCACGGATGGCATGTCTCTTGGACGCCCCCATTGAGAATGTGGTGTAAAGACTGCTTCAGAGAAAGACCATCTACTTCATCTTCCTAAAGGAACACTCATAAATTGATTGAACCAACGAAACGTGTTCTAAGTTTTAACTCAACGATTTAACGCCTTGTTTTGTCTGTTTGTACCACAACTCTTGAACCGTTTGTCCGATTTTATTATAAAAAAAAGATTATTTTCTGATAAAGCCCAAAATCTAGTGGGAAAATGTTCTTTTCTGAAATGGGACAAACAGTCCGATGAACTTAATGCAAAATCGTTGATTTAAAACCTAGAATCTAAAATTATCTAACTACTGCTTGAGGTAGGTATGTAACATGTTAGGCAGTTAGGTACCTAAAATTACGTAGTTATGTACTTATTGGTAGGTATAAGTACAATTACATACTTTATCTGTTAGGTAGGTACTTCACAATTTTATCATTGTTTGTTTTATTTATTGTACAACCAACTTACATTTTAATGTGCATAACCATGTTTTCTTCCTAATTCTTAAAAAAAAGGGAAACCTAATTATAGTAAAATTATGAGTATGTTCAGATGTAAGTTTATGTTTTTATTGTTTACGTACCTATAATGTTACCCAAACTACCTAGGGACCCCTGTGTTTTATACAATCAAGTTACCCGCCCCTAAATGTTACCCTATTGTCCAAAGTTACCCTCAAATTATTCGACTATAAATAAAAGCAAACCATTGAAATCTATTGAAAAACTGTAAATAATTTATTACCCTAATACACAAGGGAGGACACATAAATGTAGGTATTTACCAAAATTAAAAAAAAAAACAGTAAGTAGCAACCTATTACTATTATCTACTTACTTACTCAAAGAAATTAGAGTTTTACCTAGGCTTCCATTACGGTACCTTGTCAAAAATGACCGAAATAGACCACGTAAATGTGTCGTTATTTTGGACATAAGTCACAAACTTCAAGACTAATAAAAGCCTTTGATGAACCGCTCAAACTGCTAAAGTACCCATTAGGCCTAAGAAAATTTTTAAAGTCCTTTTTTCATCAGTACATTCAAAGAATTCACTCGTCATGTCTATTTCGAAATTCTTTTGGATGTTTTAAAAAAGGCAAAAGGCGTACGAATTCAATTAGAGAAGCAATTATATTTTTGAAACAAAAAAAGCTTTGACGGGACGAAGAAAAGAAATTGAGGGAGTGAAAACGAGAAAAAGTTAACTACAACTCATTGCCTCCTTTCTTCTTCTTATTCTCCTCCTCCTCCTCCTCCTCCTTCCTCTTCTTCTTCTTCTTCTTCTTCTTCTCCCTTCTTCTTCTTCTCCTCCTCCTCCTTCTTTTAACTCCTTCCCCTTTCTTCATCTTCTTATTCCTCTTCTCCTTCTTTTTCCTTTTTCACCTTCTCCTTCTTTTCTTCTTCTTAATCATTATCCTCTTTCTTGCTTCTTTCCTTTTCATAGGAGGGAGGCAATGTAAAAATAAATAACTCATACACTGAAGCACACACTCCCTCATGTGTTTTCTTTTGGAGGAACTTACTTACATTTTGTGTGTCCTTGATATACGCATGGTATCATGGTTTGTATTATGTATTTAATTTTAATTTAAATTATGTGTACTTAGCCGTGTTAAATATGTAACCCTGTACATTATATTATGTCTTCTCATTTCTTTTTTTAATTCAATGAAAAGTATAATGAAATTTTTATTGTAATTTTAAAATAATTTGAATAAAACATTACTTGCTACTTTTGTTTTTATCGCAGTTTTAATGCTCAAAAAAAGTCGCTCGTTATTTCATTTTTAAATGAACTTTTCCTTACCATTTTTTTTCCACGAAATAAAAAGCATTTGCAAACTTTGATGTAAAATACTAGGTAAACGTCCGGAGTGAAATACTGAGAAACAAATGATGGAATGAACCCACTTTATTACCTATTCCTTAAGAAATTAGATATTTGGTGCTGCATCAACAGAAGATCATGTTTAATTGTGAGAAAAGCTCCATTACTGTCACAATACCTAAGTACATACACGTACCTATCTTTTTACTTCGATTTTAGAAACTTGAGCAAGGGACAAGACTTCAAGTTAGAATAGAATAGTTATACCTACCTAACTTTTATTTGCATTTCTTTAGCTTGATCTAAACAGGTTTTGCAAATTCACCTGAACATTATTTGACCTCCAGACTAATAATAATAGAGGTCGAAGCTCATGATAGATAAATGTTTTAATCAACCCGTTATAAATACAACCGCTTTAGGCTGTTAAGGCTAATCGGAGTGTCTTTTCTAGAATTCAAAACTCTAAACCTCTCCTCAACGTTGTCTTTACTAAATTGAAATTCATCGATTCAGATACTAGTCGATAATCCCAGTCACCCGTCTAGATACACACCACACTCGACGTTGATTAACTCCGATGTCCATCAAACCATCAGAAACGGACCTAATGTGTCTTATTTCGCAAACCCTCTGGCTATCTGGCTAATTCTGATAGCCTTGTTCTGTCAAAAGTTTCTGTCTTAATCATGTTCTTTTTGACATAGTTTTCTGTCTATACTTAACTATTCAAGTAGACAAAAATTCTCCTTCTTACAGACTAAAAGTCCTTTAACCACGTGGTCAGGCAAAAACAATACCACTACCGCCATCTATGATAAACGCGTCGAACTAATTCCAACCTTGACTCACCTGAGCAAGTGCTGCTGTCAGGTAGTGAAAGTAGGAACTATTTCTCTTATCAGGCAAATTTTGAACTGAAAAGTAGTGGCACTGCCCCAAGATCCAAGCTATCTTTGGATTGTTAAATGGTTCTACAAACAGAGAACAATATTTTAACACTTGACTGATTGCGTAAAGAAACATTGTTAGTGGAGATGACAAATGCACCATCAAGTTTTCCAAAATTAATCAGTAAATTACATACCTACATACGTATCAAATGAAGAGGTTGTATCATATAAAAGGCTTTTAATGCAAAATGGTGAAGGTGTTATCTGATTAATTTTCCCACCAAGTAAGTAAATGCGTAGGTACACAAAAAGAAGAAGTGGATTAAACGTTCAAAAACGTACATATCAGTTTGCCCAAAAGTTTCTGTCTTAATCATGTTCTTTTTGACATATTTTTCTGTCCATACTTAACTATTCAAGTAGACAAAAATTCTCCTTCTTACAGACTAAAAGTCCTTTAACCACGTGGTCAGGCAAAAATAATACCACTACCGCCATCTATGATAAACGCGTAGAACCAACTCCAACCTTGCCTTACCTGAGCAAGTGCTGCTGTCAGGTAGTGAAAAGAGAAACTATTTCTCTTATCAGGCAAATTTTGAACTGAAAAGTAGTGGCACTGCCTGACTAGTGAGTCGGTGAGTAGGGACTGCCCTCAGTAGAATCAGTAGTTCAGTACCTTGGTATAACTTGTGTAGTTCACTTGGGTATTGCCCGGTCTTAGTTTGTGACGTGCGTTCATTCGTAA
>NW_007380509.1:0-7081 GCF_000475195.1 Diaphorina citri
ATGGTGATGATGGTGATGATGGTGATGATGGTGATGATGGTGATGATGGTGATGATGATGATGATGATGATGATGATGGTGATGATGGTGATGGTGATGATGATGATGATGATGATAAATGAACTGGATATTAAATAAATTAGGTAGGTACATAGGTACTGATTTTCTTTAACCACGGTTGAGAACTGGATATTAAATAAATTAGGTAGGTACATAGGTACTGATTTTCTTTAACCACGGTTGAATAAAATACGGGCTAAAAAATTCCCGGAGGGACGGACCCAGCTTGTTATTTTTTCTTCTAGAGCTTTCTAGATGTACCAATTTTGACCCTGTGTGAATTTTTACAATAAAAGCTAATAGAAGAAGTTCTTAACGTGTAATTAATATTAAAAGGTGTTCTTCTTTATTAGCTTATAACCATCATACATGTTTTTCATTTATTTACTTATAAATACTTTTAGATATATTGTATATGAACTACAATGTTCCCTATTTAGACTGTAATAATATGAAATATCTACAGTTAAGCAACTTGCTGTCATTAAAAAAAAGAGAGAATTAGAGAAATAAAATAGGGTAAATACCTGCATGAGTTTTACATACTATGTAAGCATGTAAAAAAAAAAAAGAAAGAGAGAATTAGAGAAATAAAATAGGGTAAATACCTGCATGAGTTTTACATACTATGTAAGCATGTAAAAAAAAAAAAGAAAGAAAAAGAGTAAAAGGAAAGAAAGAAAACTGAATAAATATGCTCTCAACTAAGAGCTTCCCTTAAAACAAACAAAAGAAAAGGAATGCTACCCATAATACAAAGGTCATACAACATTATGACCTTTAGTATGGGTAATCTAAAAAAACATGGGGTTACCCCCGTTAATTTGTAAAAATAATAAAAAAAAACTGTGGATTATTTAACATGTATTGTAAAATTGTTATTACAAATAAATAAAGTATCATTACAAAAATTACAAAAAAAAAAAAAAATACCACCCCCCTGAGGGCTTTGCTTGTTCGCTACGCGGGGTTGTGCATGGGGTCGCGCTTCATGCTCCTTTGTTTACGGTCGCGCTGCGCGCTCCCGGGGATTCGCGGGGTTGTACTTAGGGTCGCGCTTTGCGCTCCCTTGTTTCTCGACGTCTCAATTTTAGTATTAAACCTCCCCACCATACCTAACAATCCAATGAAAAAATAAATCGTTTACCCTAATTATTGCAAGGTGCCAAGGTGGACCTCCTCTATCTATTTTTTTTTTTTTTTTTTTTTCAATAAATCATTTTTTTTTTTTATTTTTAAACATATACAATCATTCTCTATTACTGATTTTACTCCTTGTCTAAACTGTAGACATGATTGTCTACAATTGTGGCGACTAAGGAGGGGTTCAGTTTATGTAGCTT
Organism: Diaphorina citri; assembly: GCF_000475195.1. Lineage (NCBI taxonomy): Eukaryota > Metazoa > Arthropoda > Insecta > Hemiptera > Psyllidae > Diaphorina > Diaphorina citri. The sequence goes on from NW_007380509.1 coordinate 1,404, forward strand.
TTTATTAAATTAAATTGTAAACTCAATTAATAATTAATAAATGATTGGTAAATTATCTCTTACCCTCATAAACCGTCAGACTGATGAATAACAAGCTGCAACACAGACCATGAAGTTACGTACATACATTTAAAGTTACGTTATTACATTTGAAGTTACGTTATTACACTATAATAAAATATTTAATGAAAATTTACTCATTAAATTTGGGCCTAGATAAAGGAATAGAGGTACTACGGAAAGGCATGCTTCAATCCAAGCCGAACGTACTTACATACATACTATTATGTAGAACATCTCTAACCTCGAGTACTTCCCTGTTAGCATTTCTAATGAAATCGTCTGCTTCAACGTCCTCTCCTCCTCTGATACGAGTCTGTAAACAATAACCCCCACAAAAACACAAATTAATGTGAAAGAAAACCAAGTTCCTATCCAAAAATGTCGCCCTATAAAAGAGGTGAGGTCAGAAAATTAAGACCAAGACTGCACTCCCAGTTTTCATGTTTCCTGAAATCTCAGTTCCTTCAACCGTCTCTGAATTTCAATTTGTCATTTTTAGCTAAATCCCCCTTAGGGGTGAGCTATTCATTTCTAACGAAAGTCTCAACTTTGGGTTGGGGCTGGGTTTTTTGAGTCACCCTCACCAGGAAGCTATTCGCTATGAAAACTCATTTTGATATATATACAGGATGTCCCAGAATTTATGCTTAAACTGTTTTTGTCGGAGTTCGTTTGAAATTAAAAAAAAAAAAAAATACACGTAATTTGTTGATTTTTGATGCGGATATTTTGGCAATATCGTGATTTGCGAAGAAGTCCGCGAATCGGGTATCAACTTTGGTTTTTTAAATGAAAACCCCAATTTTTTATTGCATATTCGTTTTCTGGTGGGCCCTATTTGAAACGCAAAACGCTTATCAAATTGAATTTCCCATTTTGGGTGCTTCGAAGCAGGGGGATCCCCTATTGACGGAAGAACATGGAACAAGCTGGGTCCGTCCCTCCGGGAATTTTTTAGCCCGTAGTTTATTCGATCGTGGTTAAAGAATACCTATGTACCTACCTAATTCTTTACAGGTCGTCGCGACAAATTTCGAGATCAGAGCTCTTTGTGTGAGAAAATGTGAAAAAAATCCCCCAAAAACCAGTTTTTTTGGTTTTCTGGCTCTATGGTTTTCTGCACAAAATTTGCACCACCATTTTCGTGTACCTGGTAAAAACCTTTAATTTGATATATAGGTCGACCAGGTTTGGATAAGTCCTTCTATGGGGACAGACCGACCGACCGACCGACAGACTGACAGACACCAAAGCGAAAACAATAGTCCGTCCCTTATACCTTTTTAGTCCGTCCTTCCTTTATTATTACTAATAATAAAAGGTATAGTGGACGGACTATTGTATTCGTGTGTTCCAAGGACGCTACTCTAACAATTTGGTAAAAATCGGATAGTCACCCATCCTGATATTAACCAAAGTCATTGTTGCTTAACCCTTCTTTCGTAATCTGTCTGTCAGTCCGTCTGACAGTCTGTCTGTCCCCATAGAAGGACTTATCCAAACCTGGTCGACCTATATATCAAATTAAAGGTCTTTTTACCAGGAACACGGAAATCCGCTAAGAGACATCGAAAACATTTGGTCATTCGGATGTGAATATTCTAATCAATATGATTTTTCACACCGAATCGAATGGTGCTACTTTTAGCACTGTCTGACTTACGGTTGAGAAGTTGCGGGTTCGACATTTCCCTGTGTCGACAAATTTCCCTTTTATTCGTGAACCGTTACCAAATAAGCAAGTGAACAGTTAATCCCATGTGATTTTTCACGCGGAATCGAATGGTGCTACTTTTAGCACTCTCTGACATACACCTTTTTATTACTATTGTAATAAAGGAAGGACGGACTAAAAATTAAAAATTGAATAGTCTATAACTCCGGCCCTGGTTGTTGGATCGAGCTCAAAGTTGTATCAAAGTACTGCGGTTTTTAAGGCCTTTAATGTACGTATCACAATCAGGGGGTCCAAATTTTCAAAATCGGGAAATAGGTGGAAATATCCGTTTTGGGGTCCCCTGATTCCAAAAATCTGGTGTGAACATCACACGACTTTCTATTACATTTGCAGAATACGTAGGTATTTGAAAAGAAATAAAAAAAAATGTAATAAAAGAGAAATTTGTTAACACAGGGGAGTATCGAACCCGCAACTTCTCAGCTGTAAGTCAGAGAGTCCTAAAAGTAGCACCATTCGATTCCGCGTGAAAGATCACATATGGGATCAACTATTCACTTGCTTATTTGGTAACGGTTCACGAATAAAAGGGAATTTTGTCGACACAGGGAAGTATCGAAGTTGGCCTTGCTCGGCGTATCTTAACTTAGATGACGCTGAAACCGGTCTTAAATTAACGGCTGAAGTGTTATCTAAAACTTTCTCGCTTTGAGTTCATAGGTCCTCGCGACAAGTTTCAAGATTAGAGCTCATTTGTGTGAGAAAATGTGAAAAAATTCCCAAAAAAAAGTTTTTCCGGTTTTTTGGCTTTATGGTTTTCTGGACAAAATTTGCACCACCACTTTCGTGTTCCTGGTAAAAAGACCTTTAATTTGATATATAGGTCGACCAGGTTTGGATAAGTCCTTCTATGGGGACAGACAGACAGACCGACCGACTGAGCGAGCGAGTGACAGACACCGAAGCGAATACAATAGTCCGTCCCTTATACCTTTTTACTTTCCTTAAAGTAATGTAATCGGGTCAAATTTTCGATGGTCAGTTTTTAGTGTCAAAACACGTTTTGAGGTCCCTAGAGCCTAAATCCAAAGTTTTATTTTTTAAAGATGAGTGTTCCACCGCCGTATTTATTTCGTAGCAATGAAACAACTGCTAGATTAGACGCATGTGGTCGGTGTCGTAGCATGCCCATCCCGTAGTATGCCTCTCATCAGATGGGCGAGAAGAGACACAATACTTCCCATTTAGGTGCTGGGTCAACACGAGAACACCAGAAATTGAAATTTTTGCAATCGAAGAACGAGTACAAATTTTGGTCGATGGTGGGATTCGAACCCGGGACCTTCTGCATGGCGAGCAAGCGCGTTACCACTGGACCAACCGTGTCCCCAGAAGAAAGATATACATATAGTGATAAAAGATAAATATCATAGATATAGAATAGAATAATATTTATTTGTAATTAATGTTTAAGTACATTTTTACAAAGGTTGACAACATAACATGTTGCATTATAAGAAGAAAAATTACAAACTATACTCTAAGCAAACTAATTGTAATAAATTTGAAAATAACTAGACTCTTTGAACAGGACAAATAACTAGACTCTTTAAACAAAACAAAAAACTAGACTATTTAAACAAAAATAACTAGACTCTTTGGACAACACAAATAACTAGACTCTTTAAACAGGACAAATAACTAGACCCTTTAAACAAAACAAATAACTAGACTCTTTAAACAAAACCAATAACTAGACTCTTTAAACAGGACAAATAACTAGACTCTTTAAACAAAACAAATAACTAGACTCTTTAAACAAAACAAATAACTAGACTCTTTAAACAAAACAAATAACTAAACTCTTTAAACAAAACAAATAACTAGACTCTTTAAACAGGACAAATAGGTAGGTAACTAAACTCTTTAAACTAACTAGACTTCCTTTTTCTCTCCATAAAATTTGTAATCTCTTCTTCTAAATAAAAGACAATTCATATGTTCACTTTGAATAAACTCCATATGTGTATAATTACAATAGTAGGTACATAGGTACTGATTTTCTTTAACCACGATCGAATAAAATACGAGCTAAAAAATTCCCGGAGGGACGGACCCAGCTTGTTTTTTAATCTTGAGACAAATAGGTAACTAGACTCTTTAAACAAAACAAATAACTAGACTCTTTAAACAAAACAAATAACTAGACTCTTTAAACACTTTTCAAATACCTACGTATTTTGCAAATGTAATAGAAAGTCGTGTGATTTTTTTTTTAAAGAGGTTTGACAGAGGGAACTGTAACTGCTATGGTCTTATCGTCCCGAAATCGAAGAGAGAAGGAAGACAGGAAGCCTGCAAAAATAACTCTCATAAATGCGTTAGGTGTTAGGAAAACAGGCGAAAAGATCTTTAATGTCACCAGAAGAATAAGAACACATAAGCTTGACATGATACCTCTCAATTAACTTGTTTAGGTATTTACTTCTTGCTCTCAGGTATCGCGGACGCAAGTCGGATGATTTTGGGTGCTCGGACGCAACTGGTGTTACTCCTATACCTTAGCTGTAAGTCCTGTGACTGGTTTACAGCAACAACAGAGCAGATCCCACATAAGATGCAAGTAATGACAGAGAACTTTCTTAGTGACCACCAGTAGAAGAAGAATATAGAACAGGACATTGAGTATGAACTGTTTGTGTTGAGATACATAGCGAATACTACGAGTGAGGTACTTGGGATGAACCGGGTATCCTGCGAAAACATTATTACGTCTAGAGGTTACGTATGGCTTGCTCTCCATAGTTCCCGGGTTCAATTCCCGCTGGAGTGGAAGGTATTTCAGTTTTGTGGTAACTCCGTATAGTACTCAGCCTTGAATTTCAGGGTGACAATGAAGTCGTTGGTAGTTCTAAAGTGAGTAGCGAGCGACCAGTTATGCTTATGACATTAAGAGTTAAAAAAAGACGAGCGATGATATGAGATTTAAAACTTGTGATGTAAAGAGGCTCTGTGTCTTACCCATTTCATCTCGAATAAATTCTTCATCTTCAAGTTCTGTTTCCTTGTATTTCGTCATCTCAGTAGCTCTGGAGGATATCAACATCCACATTCCATAGTTACACACGTAATCCAAACAACAGAGTCCTATAATTATACAAACGATCAAAAGTTGATTTACCTACCCAGCTGCCGTGTGTACTACTTGCGTTCTAAAGAATAGATGTACTAGACTAGGTAGGTACTTGTGATAACAAGCTGGGCCCGTCCCTCCGGGAATTTTTTAGCCCGTAGTTTATTCGATCGTGGTTAAAGAATACCTATGTACCTACCTAATTTGTTTAATATTCAGTTTATTATTATTCTTGATTTGATTTTTTAATTTTACTTTCTTGTAATGATTTAAAATCAAGACTAGAGCCCGTTCTCCCCCTTTATTCCCAACATAGTGTGCAAGTCACCCATCCATTTATTGGCCTTCCTCGGCGTAGCTTAACATAGGTAACGCTAAAACCTCAAATTTCCCTTTTATTTGTGAACCATTAACAAGTAAACATGTGAATAGTTGATCCCATGTGATTTTTCACGCCGAATCGAATGGTGAAACTTTCAGAACTGTCCGACTTACTGTTGAGAAGTTGCGGGTTCGATACTCCCCTGTGTCAACAAATTTCCCTTTTATTACATTTTTAGTCCGTCCTTCCTTTATTATTACTAATAATAAAAGATATAGTGGGCGGACTATTGTATTCGCTTCGGTGTCGTCTGTCTGTCGGTCGGTCTGTCCCCATAGAAGGACTTATCCAAACCTGGTCGACCTATATATCAAATTAAAGGTCTTTTTACCAGGAACACGAAAATGGTGGTGCAAATTTTGTCCAGAAAACCATAAAGCCAAAAAACAAAAAAAAAAAAACTGTTTTTTGGGGGATTTTTT
>NW_007380509.1:8526-11813 GCF_000475195.1 Diaphorina citri
AAATTTTCGAAGTACATAGAACCCCAAAAAATACCACTTCGTGGCATAAAAAAGACCCCGCCAAGTCGTTCCTCCCAAAATAAATCAAGTGCCCACAAAAAAAACAAATTTTGTACCCCGCCTTTTATTCACTTCATAATTTGTGTGCTCCTCCTTCACGTAGTACCTAGCTTTCTTTCCCCTCATTGCACTCCTCTTTCCTCTAATATTAGGTACTTCTGCTTCACTGCATTGGCGGCGTGCCATCAATTTAATTTTTGAAGCATTGCATTATGAAGTGAATAAAAGGCGGGGTACAAAATTGATTTCTAATCTTTTTTGGGGTGGGATGGAGTTTTGTTTTTTAGTCCGTCCTTCCTTTATTATTACTAATAATTAATAATAAAAGGTATAGTGGACGGACTATTGTATTCGCTTCGGTGTCGGTCTGTCTGTCTGTCAGTCTGTCTGTCCCCATAGAAGGACTTATCCAAACCTGGTCGACCTATATATCAAATTAAAGGTATTTTTACCAGGATCACGAAAATGGAGGTGCAAATTTTGTCCAGAAAACCAAAAAACCAAAAAAAAAAAAAAAAAAAAAAAATCTAATCACTACGGGCTGAAAAATTCCCGGAGGGACGGACCCTGCTTGTTATTACTATTGTAATTATAAAGGAAGGACGGACTAAAAACAAATAACTAGACGCTGTAAACAAGACAAATAGGTAACTAGACTCTTTAAACAAAACAAATAACTAGACTCTTTAAACAGGACAAATAGGTAACTAGACTCTTTAAACAAGACAAATAGGTAACTAGACTCTTTAAACAAAACAAATAACTAGACTCTTTAAACAAGACAAATAGGTAACTAGACTCTTTAAACAAGACAAATAGGTAACTAGACTCTTTAAACAAAACAAATAGGTAACTAGACTCTTTAAACAAGACAAATAGGTAACTAGACTCTTTAAACAAAACAAATAACTAGACTCTTTAAACAGGACAAATAGGTAACTAGACTCTTTAAACAAAACAAACAACTAGACTCTTTAAACGAAACAAATAACTAGACTCTTTAAACAAGACAAATAGGTAACTAGATTCTTTAAACAAAACAAATAACTAGACTCTTTAAACAAAACAAATAACTAGACTCTTTAAACAAGACAAATGGGTAACTAGACTCTTTAAACAAAACAAATAGGTAACTAGGCTCTTTAAACAAGACAAATAGGTAACTAGACTCTTTAAACAAAACAAATAACTAGACTCTTTAAACAAGACAAATAGGTAGACTCTTTAAACAAAACAAATAACTAGACTCTTTAAACAAAACAAATAACTAGACTCTTTAAACAAAACAAATAACTAGACTCTTTAAACAAAACAAATAACTAGACTCTTTAAACAAAACAAATAACTAGACTCTTTAAACAAAACAAATAACTAGACTCTTTAAACAAAACAAATAACTAGACTCTTTAAACAAAACAAATAACTAGACTCTTTAAACAAAACAAATAACTAGACTCTTTAAACAAAACAAATAACTAGACTCTTTAAACAAAACAAATAACTAGACTCTTTAAACAAAACAAATAACTAGACTCTTTAAACAAAACAAATAACTAGACTCTTTAAACAAAACAAATAACTAGACTCTTTAAACAAAACAAATAACTAGACTCTTTAAACAAAACAAATAACTAGACTCTTTAAACAAAACAAATAACTAGACTCTTTAAACAAAACAAATAACTAGACTCTTTAAACAAAACAAATAACTAGACTCTTTAAACAAAACAAATAACTAGACTCTTTAAACAAAACAAATAACTAGACTCTTTAAACAAAACAAATAACTAGACTCTTTAAACAAAACAAATAACTAGACTCTTTAAACAAAACAAATAACTAGACTCTTTAAACAAAACAAATAACTAGACTCTTTAAACAAAACAAATAACTAGACTCTTTAAACAAAACAAATAACTAGACTCTTTAAACAAAACAAATAACTAGACTCTTTAAACAAAACAAATAACTAGACTCTTTAAACAAAACAAATAACTAGACTCTTTAAACAAAACAAATAACTAGACTCTTTAAACAAAACAAATAACTAGACTCTTTAAACAAAACAAATAACTAGACTCTTTAAACAAAACAAATAACTAGACTCTTTAAACAAAACAAATAACTAGACTCTTTAAACAAAACAAATAACTAGACTCTTTAAACAAAACAAATAACTAGACTCTTTAAACAAAACAAATAACTAGACTCTTTAAACAAAACAAATAACTAGACTCTTTAAACAAAACAAATAACTAGACTCTTTAAACAAAACAAATAACTAGACTCTTTAAACAAAACAAATAACTAGACTCTTTAAACAAAACAAATAACTAGACTCTTTAAACAAAACAAATAACTAGACTCTTTAAACAAAACAAATAACTAGACTCTTTAAACAAAACAAATAACTAGACTCTTTAAACAAAACAAATAACTAGACTCTTTAAACAAAACAAATAACTAGACTCTTTAAACAAAACAAATAACTAGACTCTTTAAACAAAACAAATAACTAGACTCTTTAAACAAAACAAATAACTAGACTCTTTAAACAAAACAAATAACTAGACTCTTTAAACAAAACAAATAACTAGACTCTTTAAACAAAACAAATAACTAGACTCTTTAAACAAAACAAATAACTAGACTCTTTAAACAAAACAAATAACTAGACTCTTTAAACAAAACAAATAACTAGACTCTTTAAACAAAACAAATAACTAGACTCTTGTAGAAACGATTTCTGATAGGCTCAAAAATCTTGAAAATCGCGATTTTTTTTTTTTTTAAAGCCTACAGCCCGTTCTACAAATGGTGGGAAGATGGTTTAAGGTGTCTCCGGAAAGGTCTCGTCGTGAACCTCGTACCTTTTTTGGTTTCATCTTCTTAGCACTAAAGGGAGACCCGCTAGAGAGGAAAAAGTGACTTTTAGGGGAAAATTTCAAACTTTTCGATCGAGTTGTTAATTAAAGAAGTTTTGTGCTTTTAGGAAGCAAATGTCTAAGTGTCCGAGCGATAAGGTGCGTATTTTTACTCCTCTACTGTGTTGATAAGTGTGATGGGTGGGGGTTCGAATCCCAGAGAGGTCATTTTTTTAACATAATTTTATCATTTAAAAATGTTTTATTTATTGAAATGTTTTAATTAGGCTGTAGATGGGCTTTAAATTGAAATTATTATTATTATTTTTATTATTATTATTATTATTATAAATAACTAGACTC
>NW_007380509.1:12786-14472 GCF_000475195.1 Diaphorina citri
GTCTTAAGGTACCTTTACACTGGGGCAACCTAACCTAGCAACAGGCAACAGCGACCTGCGGCGGATTGCTTGTTGCTGGTTGCCTGTTGCTAGGGGACTCTAGGCAACCATGCCGCATGCGGCGTAGTCATTTACACTGAAGCAACAACAGGCGATCATAGATTTCCCTGGTGATATGAAATGTGAATTTTTTATTATTTTCTACAAGTTTGGCCATGGCTCGGGATGACCTAGCGGGATTCCGGAGCGAAGCGACGGAATTCAGCTAGTATTTATATAAACAAGCAGGGTCCGTCCCTCCGGGAATTTTTTTAGCCCGTAGTGATTAGAGAAAATCAGTACCTATGTACCTACCTAATTTGTTTAATATTCAGTTTATTATTATTCTTGATTTGATTTTTTGATTTTACTTTCATGTAATGATTTAAAATCAAGACTAGAGCCCGTTCTCCCTTTATTCCTTTTAATATTTCCTAATAACTAGGTACCAATAATGTTTAAGTCACCCATCCATTTATTGGCCTTGCTCGGCGTAGCATAACATAGGTGACGCTAAAACCGGTCTTAAATTAACGACTAAAGTGTTATCTAAAACTTTCTCGCTTTGAGTTCATAGGTCGTCGCGACAAATTTCAAGATTAGAGCTCTTGTGTGAAGAGATTGTGTGAAAAAATGTAAAAAAAAAAAAAAAATCCTGTGTGAACATCACACGACTTTCTATTACATTTACGAAATACGTATTTGAAAAAAAAAAAAAAGAAATGTAAATGCCGAGCTTGAGCCGCCCACGGCGGTCAATTTTTGGTCGAAATTTTCCTATCTTAAAATACTCCCCATGTAATGAGGGATCATTAAAAAGTGTGCAAAAATTGAACTTTTTTTTTAATTTTTCTAAGTCCAAAATCGACCGCCTACGGCGGCCAATTTTCGACCAAAAATTTTCTATCTTAGAATACTCCCCGTGTGATAAGGAATCATATAAAGTATGATAAAAATTGAATTTTTACTTTCTATTACCTTTACGTATAGGGAACCTATACAAGGTAATGAGAAAGTATTGCAATCGGTCCAAATTTTCAAAATCAACGATACAAAGGGAGAATCCGTCAATTTCCTACGTTACTATGAATCCCTGTCCACCTATTTCTTTCTATCGCCGCGCCGAATTTTCCTCCAAAAATAACACGAACAACAAAACAAACAAGAACAGCACACCAACAACAAAACAACAACAGCACACCAACAACAAAACAACAACAACACCAACAACGTTGGACAAAAAAATTTCTATCACCTGATCGCCTTATTTCCTCCTCCTCTTCCTCCATTAACAACACCAACAACAACAACAACAACAACAACAACAACAACAACAACAACAACAACAACAACAACAACAACAACAACAACAACAACAACAACAACAATGGTTTGGTTTGTTGCTATGGTTGTTGTTTGTTGTGGTTGTTGTTGCCACCTGTTTTCTAAAAGAGGGGTGGGACTAGCGGATAAAGGAGAAGGAGGTAATTTGTTGTTGTCGTGGTTGTTGTTGTGGTTGTTGGTTGTTGTTGTGGTGGTTGTTGTTGTTGTTGTTGTTGTGTGGTGGTGGTTGTTGGGGTGGTGGTGGTGGTGGTGGTTGGTGGTGGTGGTGCCGGTGATGGTGAGTTCAAGCCACAAGTGGTAACT
>NW_007380509.1:14717-22893 GCF_000475195.1 Diaphorina citri
ACTTTTTATAAAGCACTATAAGAGGGTAGGTTTATGGCTGGTTACCAGTTGCATAGAATTGAAGTTACTATACAGTCATTTATTAAGTTTCAGCCGTAATTTTTGTATTAATTATTATTATTTAGGGATTCACCAGTGAGTAAATCGATGGTTGTGCGAGGTTGCAACGCAATTGAAGTCACTATACACTCCTCATCTATGTGTAAGTAATGTGTCAGCATTTCGAGTTTTATAAAAAAGAAGAGTTAGTTTCGCTTAAGCTTACAAGTTGGCCTCCTTTTTCATTTTTGTATTTTTTGAATTGTTTCGACCCGGGCAGGGAGGCCCTTAAAAAATCGCGCGGGCATCAAACAAGTTGAGCACCAAAACCCCCCCCCCCCGTTTTTTCTTTACTTAGTCATTAGGGAGCGCGTAGCGCGACCGTATTTTCTCGAAGTTAAAAGCCGGACAGCATTCAATTCCCCCCATTTTATACCGATTCCCCCGATTGCAAAATTTGAAGTCAGAAGGGTATAGTTCTATTCCCCCGATAGAAAAAAAGGTATAGTCCTATTCCCCCGATGAACAAAAAATGAAAAACATGTTTTAATTCAAAAAGTAAAGAAAAATAATCCATTTATTTAAAAGAATTATATTTAAAAGACATTCGTTTAATAATTGCTTGGCAGTTCACACAGATTTTCAGTAGCTTTCCTTTTCGCACACGTACTTAGTTGTTCATTGTTGCCTCAGCAGTGCATCTTCACTATCCAAACCTGGTCGACCTACATATACATATATCAAATTAAAGGTCTTTTTACCAGGAACACGAAAGTGGTGGTGCAAATTTTGTCCAGAGAACCATAACGCCAAAAAACCAAAAAAACTGGTTTTTGGGGGATTTTTTTCACATTTTCTCACAGAAATGAGCTCTGATCTCGAAATTTGTCGCGACGACCTATGAACTCAAAGCGAGAAAGTTTTAGATAACACTTCAGTCGATCATTTAAGACCGGTTTTAGCGTTACCTATGTTAAGCTACGCCGAGCAAGGCCAATAAATGGATGGGTGATTTAAACCGTATATTGGGAATAAAGGGAGAACGGGCTCTAGTCTTGATTTTAAATCATTACATGAAAGTAAAATCAAAAAATCAAATCGTCCGACTTACAGTTGAGAAGTTGCGGGTTCGATACTCCCCTGTGTCAACAAATTTTCCTTTTATTACATTTTTTTTTTTTTTTTACTTTCTATTTCTTTTCAAATACCTACGTATTCTGCAAATGTAATAGAAAGTCGTGTGATGTTCACAGTCATTCACATTCAATTGTTGTTACTTGTTTTTTTGTTCGTGTTGTTTTTGGAGGAAAATTCGGTGCGGCGATAGAAAGAAACAGGTGGACAGGGATTCATAGTAACGTAGGAAATTGACGGTTAGGTAGGTACATATATAGGTACTAATTTTCTTTAATCACGATTGAATAAACTACGGGCTAAAAAATTCCCGGAGGGACGGACCCAGCTTGTTTTTTTTTGTGGGCACTTGATCTATTTTGGGAGGAACGACTAGGCGGGGTCTTTTTTATGCCACGAAGTGGTATTTTTTGGGGGGATCTCATAACTTTTTGCAAAAACTTACCATAATATGACGTATGAGCGTTAGAGATATTGTAAAAGTTACAATAGATGAACTTTGAACACCCAAATAAGCATCATTTAATAGGATAAGGAAAGTCGTGTGTGATAATCACACCAGATTTTTTCACTTATATTATATTACTGTTATTTTGTCTAACCCGAAGTATTTTTAGTGATAGTCAATTTTTACTTTCCTTATCCTATAGGAAGGAAAGTAATGTAATCGGGTCAAAATTTCGATGGTCAGTTTTTAGTGCCAAAACACTTACTTTTCATCAGGAGAAGTTCAATGAGTTTCAGTGGAAACTTGAAGAAAAATCGAATTGAAAAAATGGCAGTTTTTAAAGAGATACAAGAAAATCTTTTTCTCAAGCCTCTGGTTGTGTTTGAGGGAGGGTTTTACCAAAACAGGGAATCTTATCTTTTAGTAAGTTTTGTGTTCTTACAATGCAGAGCGGGAGAGTAAAATATTTGAACGTCAAAATAAAACAAGTGGAGTAAGTTGAGACCAAAGCAACTGAGGAGGCGTCTGTCTGTCTGTCTGTGTGTCTGTCTGTCTGTCTGTCTGTCTGTCTGTCTGTAAACAAAATATCTCGAGAACGGTATAAGTTTCCATTTCCAACAATGCAGAGCGGGAGAGTAAAATATTTGAACGTCAAAATAAAACAAGTGGAGTAAGTTGAGACCAAAGCAACTGAGGAGGAGGAACAGTGTTGGGAATTTTACACAATGAAGCAACTTTATTCATTAAACAAATACTTTATCTTGACGTCAAAGACACGAGCATATTTATATTGTTCATTTAACACTTTGATACGTAAGTAAATCTCCCCTTTATTGGTTCAAGAGATAAAGGCGTTTTAAGGGGACAAGGTATGAAAAATGGTGAAAAACAGAAAATCCTTCATAGTAAATCTCCTAATGCCAAAAACCTAGAAGAGCGAAACGACAATTTGTTTTCAATCTATTTGTTTCTTTAGGAAGGTATGTCATCTTGATCTCCTAATGCCAAAAACCTAGAAGAGCGAAACGACAATTTGTTTTCAATCTATTTGTTTCTTTAGGAAGGTATGTCATCTTGAAACTTGAAGTCTTAAACACCTACTTAGTTTTCAAAACAATTTTGTAAAGATATTTAAGCATAAAGGTATTTTAGATAAGTAGATAGAAGTCAATGAAACTTTTGAAAGAAAGGCACCACGTGTTTCATCGCAATACAAATTCCTCGAACTCATGAAATTCACTGTCAAGTTGTAATTTGTTTAGTAGGTAACTTGTGGAAATGACTTCATTGGACAGGTACTTATCTACCTACGTTCCAAACTAAAACGAGCATAGAATTGAATAAATCTTGAAAGTGAAGGTTACAGGTGATGACAACCATAATAAAATTCGTAATTATAACGATTTAGTAATTAATAATTTGAATTCAAATGCCTACATAAAATTAAAAGTATGTGTATGTATGTCTTTACATTTTTTTTTCTTCCAAAAAGTTGGAAATTTGTCAAAACGCATAATTTATTTGAATAGATATATCTACCTATGTAAGACAGGTAGGTACATGTTAAATGTACAACAAATTCGTTCTACACCTAGACAAGTTTTGAGAACACTTGAGTGTTTGAGTGGGCTGTATGATAATATTTGAGTACCCAACTTAAAGACAGGGTGGGCGTTGGGTAGCTTAAAATATTGATTTCTCCCTTCTTGGCTGACGATCTGCAAAAGAGTAGTTAAATAGGAAATGGTGGTGTAATAGAAATAAAACGTTGAGTAGTGTGATAGACTGATAGAAAACAAACATGGTATAAGGGAAGATGTGTGAGAAGACTTAAAGTACCTAAAGAAGTAAAGAGTATGAAGGAAAAAGTGTAGAAATGTAAAGAGAATTAAAGAAGTTCGTTTTATATATAAAGTGCGGTTTCACATTTGGTGCAAACTGTAAATTAAGGATAAAGAGAACATTAAGGAAACGTGTGGTGGTAAGAAGAGGTCATTTGAGAAATACATAAGTATCCATTATACTCATTATAGTCTCTAATGTAAGTAGTTTTACCACATGACCCATGGACTCCATGGTCTCCATGATTGTTCTTATTGTGCTCCTTTTAAGAGTTTCCAGTTAATTGTGTTTTCAATAGTAAGTTACTAATACTAACCTATATATCACTCGTGTTTTTCTGATTTCAGGTAAGAGTACAACCTTGTCATGAAATTACATACCAATCAAGTTTTGTTTGATAGAGGTATAACGTCACTGAATAACTACCTAGACAAGCTATCTGCCTGCTCACATCAAACTCACCAAGTTATCTCAGGTAAAAAGAGTAAGTACTTAACCGAAAATATGATACTCTTCAAGCATCTTCAGTGTCTCTTCTCGCCCATCTGACGAGAGGCATACTACGGGATGGGCATGCTACGACACAGACCACATGCGTCTAATGTAGAAGTTTCATTGCTACGAAATAAAATCGGCCGTGGATCACTCATCTTAAGGGGGGGGGGGGAATCGTAACCATATCTTTTATGACTTTTAAGCGTACACTTACAACACATCATTTGTGAGGAGTTACTCAATGGCCCCTCTCTGCCAGAGGAACATTATCATTTTGATGGAAACTAAACTTAAAATTCAATACATTGAAAATATTTCCATTTTTTTACTCATGAGTGCGTTCGTTGTGTACCTAAGGAGGGGAGGACTCCTTAAAATATATTATGAAAATAAATGCATGGAAGAATACCAAAAAAAGATAGAGAGAAAAGAGGAGGAAAATGGAGAAGATGTACATATATGTTATGGCCAGAAGCAAAAGAAAAATTGTGGAGAAACGAGACTATGAGGGAGAGCATAAATAAGAATTAATGATGCAGAGAGCTCACACACCAAACATAAATAATATACAGGGTGGTCCAGACTGACATTGTCAACACAACTGTTAGCAGGCTCACCCTAAATAGCAACCCTCTCGGTATAATGTTCGAAAAGAATGCTAACCAGTCAATGAAGATATAGGTGAAAATGCAGTACCTGCGCCTGCAGAGTCGAGCTTTACTTTTTTCCATCAGAAGATCTTCTGGTGGCCAATGAAGATATAGGTGAAAATCCAGTACCTGCGCCTGCAGAGTCGAGCTTTACTTTTTTCCACCAGAAGATCTTCTGGTGCTTGTACTTCTAAATTTCGTCTCACGAGATTGAAATAATGTTTGTAAGAGAATATAGTGAACATTTGTTCGCAATCACATCTCTCTAAATAGGTAATACATTTAATAATCCTAGAAACATTGCAAATGCAGTTTCACATGCTTGTTTAGTTTGTGTAGCCACCTAAACCTCGAAACCTTAAGTAAAATGCTCCAATAGATACAACATGTGTTTTGTATTTTCCTAATGGTTTATTAATGTTCCCTGAAAGATGAACACATAAATATTTACTCAGTCAATGAGTTAGTATGCATTCTTTCGTAATAAATCATGCGTCGAATAATTTTTTCCTCGTTGAAAATCGAAATGAAACTCTGTCTCCCAATTCCCACAAGACACGATATCGACCACGTCTCACCTTGAAATTTCTAAATTCTCGTGCAAACATAAACATTAGCGCTTTCTTTTAAAGATGACTGGATTGAGTCTGTAATTTATTTTCCAACTTTCCGCACAATGGTAAAAACGGCCGTAAAAAAATGTCCACGCGCAGCTTAGAGCAAATTTTTTACTACTGCCATCTTAATGATTGTTTTGAATTTACACCCCATTATGACGTCAGCACAAGAAGAACGAAACTATGAAACTCCTACTGTGACCCGGTGATAAATGATTTCTATGCTCCTCTTTGTGTTACTGGCCCAATCTCGAGTGGCAATTTGCTGAAGGCTATGAAAGTATGAACCCTAGGCCCTGTACTCACTTTCTAGGTCTGTAATAAATTATTTTAAAGATGACTGGATTGAGTCTGTAATTTATTTTCCAACTTTCCGCACAATGGTAAAAACGGCCGTAAAAAAATGTCCACGCGCAGCTTAGAGCAAATTTTTTACTACTGCCATCTTAATGATTGTTTTGAATTTACACCCCATTATGACGTCAGCACAAGAAGAACGAAACTATGAAACTCCTACTGTGACCCGGTGATAAATGATTTCTATGCTCCTCTTTGTGTTACTGGCCCAATCTCGAGTGGCAATTTGCTGAAGGCTATGAAAGTATGAACCCTAGGCCCTGTAATCACTTTCTTCTTTTACTTCGCCTTTTCCCGTGTACAGACGGGGTCGGCGTTTCCGTCAGCCTCTCAATCAGCCCTAACTAGGGTGATTACTGTGGGCTGACATTTGGTTTTGGCTACAAATTTTACGAGTGGATGCCCTTCGCATTCAACCTTTGCTATTTCTTTAGCAAGCCAGACAAGGGGCCCTGTACTCACTATACAGTCTGTTATCTTATCTCTGTAGTATTTTATCGTATTATGTTGATAGGTATGTATTTTCCAGATTTTCAACCTGTAATCTTGTGTTGCCCGATTATAAAAAGAATGTTCCTGAAAACTCCAATGCGCTTCCTGATATTACTCTTGTGTAGCCCGATTATAAAAAGAATCTTCCTGAAAACTCCAATGCGCTTCTTGACAAACGCTGTACTTCTGTAACTGACACTTCCTCTTAGAACGTTTACTCGTCTAGTTGGGTTTATAAAAAGACTATTGAAATCGGTGTGTAACCTGACATGCTTATTTTCAGGTGAGGGCTTGGAGAGAACGTTTGATGCATGACAAGAGCATTATGTCTTCCTCTGCAGTTTTGTCGTCCTTGAACTCATGTCGTGTTTTAGCAATTTTACATTCATTGCGTCAGATTTGTTGTCAGCTGCGGGTGATGCTGTGTCAGTCACACCCCGGGATGTGTTTCTAAAATGCTTGTTGTAACCTCACTTTCTTCTTTTTCTTCGCCTTTTCCCGTGTTGGACGGGATCGGCGTTTCCGTCAGACTCTCAATCAGCCCTAACTAGGGAGATTACTGTGGGCTGACATTTGGTTTTGACTACAAATTTTACGACTGGACGCCCTTCGCATTCAACCTTTGCTATTTCTTTAGCAAGCCAGACAAGGGGCGCTGTACTCACTATACAGTCTGTTATCTTATCTTTGTAGTCTTTTATCGTATTATGTTGATAGGTATGTATTTTCCAGATTTTCAACCTGTAATCTTGTGTTGCCCGATTATAAAAAGAATGTTCCTGAAAACTCCAATGCGCTTCTTGAC
This sequence comes from Diaphorina citri, assembly GCF_000475195.1. Lineage (NCBI taxonomy): Eukaryota > Metazoa > Arthropoda > Insecta > Hemiptera > Psyllidae > Diaphorina > Diaphorina citri. The sequence goes on from NW_007380509.1 coordinate 21,597, forward strand.
AAACGCTGTACTTCTGTAACTGACACTTCCTGTTAGAACGTTTACTCGTCTAGTTGGGTTTATAAAAAGACTATTGAAATCTGTGTGTAACCTGACATGCTTATTTTCAGGTGAGAGCTTGGAGTCAACATTTGGAGAGAACGTTTGATGCATGACAAGAGCATTCAGTGAAATGTGAAATGTCTTCTTCTGCAGTTTTGTCGTCCTTGAACTCATGTTGTGTTTTAGCAATTTCACATTCATTGCGTCAGATTTGTTGTCAGCTGCGGGTGATGCTGTGTCAGTCACACCCCGGGATGTGTTTCTACCATCTCTCCCTCCTTTTTTCAGGTCTGTTGCGGGAAAACTTGAGTCTAACCAATTTGTGAAGAATTAGATTTTCTAGATCTGAGGTTGAGGGCTTTCAAATTCAAATTCAAGTTTTCTGTTCGATATCCCCGCGGTTAAGATTGCTAAAAGGACCAACGTCATTTTTAATTGAGTATTTATAACAGATCTGTCAGAATATTGGACAGTCTGTTATCTTATCTCTGTAGTATTTTATCGTATTATGTTGATAGGTATGTATTTTCCAGATTTTCAACTTGATATTACTCTTGTGTAGCCCGATTACAAAAAGAATCTTCCTGAAAACTCCAATGCGCTTCTTGACAAACGCTGTAAATCTGTATCTGACACTTCCTGTTAGAACGTTTACTCGTCTAGTTGGGTTTATAAAAAGACTATTGAAATCTGTGTGTAACCTGACATGCTTATTTTGCAGTCTGTTATCTTATCTTTGTAGTCTTTTATCGTATTATGTTGATAGGTATGTATTTTCCAGATTTTCAACCTGATATTACTCTTGTGTAGCCCGATTACAAAAGGAATCTTCCTGAAAACTCCAATGCGCTTCTTGACAAACGCTGTTAGACACTTCCTGTTAGAACGTTTACTCGTCTAGTTGGGTTTATAAAAAGACTATTGAAATCTGTGTGTAACCTGACATGCTTATTTTCAGGTGAGAGCTTGGAGTCAACATTTGGAGAGAACATTTGATGCATGACAAGAGCATTCAGTGAAATGTCTTCTTCTGCAGTTTTGTCGTCCTTGAACTCATGTCGTGTTTTAGCAATTTCACATTCATTGCGTCAGATTTGTTGTCAGCTGCGGGTGATGCTGTGTCAGTCACACCCCGGGATGTGTTTCTAAAATGCTTGTTGTAACGTCTGATATTCAGTATTCATTTTGAGTTCTTCTGGTCACTATATTCAGACAGTATCCAATATCTTGACGACATTTGGACATCTGTAGGACC
>NW_007380510.1:0-3402 GCF_000475195.1 Diaphorina citri
AAAGCGTACAGTGTTGCCATATAGCGAGATCATAATGGAATTATCCATGGAGTTAAGGAAGACAAACATTAGCATGTATATCGTGGAAAGTGAGTCGACTTTGCCCTATATTCCATATATTCTCAGAAGATGATAATATGCATTTCTATACGAGCATATAGTATCTTCCAAGAAACCATTTCAAGTTTCATCTCAACCACAATGAGGGGAAAAGGTTGAAAGTTTTTCGTTTGTGGAGGGGATGAGTGAAAGCTCCAGTTCAGACATAGCGCCTGAGGGATGGTTTCAAAGTGCTTTCGTTTAGGGATGGTTTCAAAGTGCTTTCGTTCAACCATTCTAACATTTCTAACCTATTTTTATATGGGATTCAGTTCCCACGATGAACTGGTCTTCGCCCTCGCGTCCTACAAACGGAAGACCCAAGTTCGATTTCCGGCTTTCGTTCAACCATTCTAACATTTCTGACCTATTTTTATATGGGATTCAGTTCCCACGATGAACTGGTCCTTGCCCTCGCGTCCTACAAACGGAAGACCCAAGTTCGATTTCCAGAGGGAAACGATTAGGTAATACATAAATATTTGTACTTACTTTTTCAATTTGTCGATGAAAATTTTCCCATTATATCTTTGGGCCCAAATGGACCGTTCGATTTCCAGAGGGAAACGATTAGGTAATACATAAATATTTGTACTTACTTTTTCAATTTGTCGATGAAAATTTTCCCATTATATTTTTGGGCCCAAATGGACCTTCAAGGTCTATTTTTAAGTGCCCTTTGTTTTGTTACAAGTCCCTAAGGGTGAGTTTCATTTTCATATTAGGTAAGTAGGTATATGTATGTATAGTTTGACGAAAACGTTTAAAATATACAGGACATTTTTGCTTATTAGATTTTGCTTAAAATCGATCCAAAGTATGGAGCCTTTTTTTAGTGAGTTTCATAGTAAAGTTCATTGAACTACTCAAATCACTAGATGTAGGCACCTACATTACCTATACATTGTACTCAAAAAGTTACGTGGGAGACGAAGGAAAAAGAAAATAAAGAACCCTGGTTAGGATAAATTCGAGAGAGAGCTGTAACAGGATGATAAATTTAACTCAAATGAAATCCTTCTCCTTACGAGCTACGGAAATTACGTACGCAAACATGACTTCCAGGTTTTGGAGGAAGCGGTGTGTAGAGGGGATGTGTGTGAAGATAATTGCCTTCCCCTCTTGGGTGAGAGAGCTTTTTTTAGGTACCCATCACAGGATAATTCAAAAGGTTTTCAATTTAAGTTTTAAATTCAATTTTTCCAATTTTATGAAGAAAATAGAGCACACTAAATACTTATTCTGTGAAGTTTTTCATTTTTGTAGGGTACCTAAGTATCTAGGTAAAAGTTTAAATATTTTATTCCAGCACTCAGCGCATTATCAAATCGGGATGCAGAATTTCTCAATCTGAGTAGTGAAATTCTTTGAAAGTAGTGAAATTCTTCCACACCCATTACGTACGCAAACATGACTTCCAGGTTTCGGAGGAAGCGGTGTGTAGAGGGGATGTGTGTGAAGATAATTGCCTTCCCCTCTTGGGCCCCATTAGGCCCCATTAGTGAAATAAAAGCGGTGTGTTTGAGTTCTTTTAAACCGTTCATGTCGCGAATACACAAACAAGATTTATGTTTTATCCACCGCCATCGCCATGAGATAATGTATTTTGGCCTTTGTTCCGGAATTGTGTTTTCATTTTCAGTCTTGCCTCACGCAACTCGTTCTTTTTCTAAAAGGTTTGATAGAGGGAACTGTACCTAACTGCCAAGGTCTTATCATTCCGAAAGCGGATAAAGAAGACATCATGGGAGAAAGCCAGCTGTTCCAAGAGCGAATCTTAACTGATTAGGATAAAATTCACCCCGGGCGGGGATCAAACCCGCGACCCAGTGCTTATAATGCAGACGCGTTACCCTCCAAGCTAACTAGGCTGGGATGGAACCTAGCGGTGTGTTTGAGTTCTTTTAAACCGTTCATGTCGCGAGGTAATGTTTGGTCACTCAAAATAAACGATAGATATCATATGTTACAACTCCCTAAGGGTGAGTTTCATTTTCATATTAGGTAAGTAGGTATATGTATGTATAGTTTGACGAAAACGTTTAAAATATAAAGGACATTTCTGCTTATTAGATTTTGCTTAAAATCGATCCAAAGTATGGAGCCTTTTTTTAGTGAGTTTTATAGTAAAGTTCATTGAACTACTCAAATCACTAGATGTAGGCAGGTAGGCACCTACATTACCTATACATTGTATACTCCAAAAGTTACGTGGGAGACGAAGGAAAAAGAAAATAAAGAACCCTGGTTAGGATAAATTCTAGAGAGCTTTAACAGGATGATAAATTTAACTCAAATGAAATCCTTCTCCTTACGAGCTACGGAAATTACGTACGCAAACATGACTTCCAGGTTTCGGAGGAAGCGGTGTGTAAAGGGGATGTGTGTGAAGATAATTGCCTTCCCCTCTTGGGTGAGAGAGCTTTTTTTTAGGCCCCATTAGTGAAATAAAAGCGGTGTGTTTGAGTTCTTTTAAACCGTTCATGTCGCGAGGTAATGTTTGGTCACTCAAAATAAACGATAGATATCATCACACAATGTTTGGTCACGCTTTTTAAGCCTGTGAATTGGGAAAAATCTCCTAGCATCCACAATAGGTAGACCGAAATCGTAGGAACATTGCTGTTTTCGTCATTTAAAGAAATCACAAAAGTAGGAATCTCCTAAATTTGCTATAATTTCCGTGAGGATTGTTCGATTTTTGGCGAAATCTGGCTACCGCATGTTCAACATTTGAAGAAAATTTATTCTTTTATGTCTTACATTTTGGCCTCCATCAGACCTTTGGGGGCCCCTTTTCCGAGGTCTAGAGTTCCTTGAACCACTAGTTTTACTGATCCGTAGACAATAAGATAATGGGTTGACGAGGAACAAACATAACTCGACGCACGGCCCGAGGAGTGAAAAGATGGAGCACTTTCCTGTGTGTGGAAAGAATTTGTTCTTAACTTGTTTAAATTTGTCATGCTTTCATCAGTTTGCTCTTCCACTTTGCTAAACCTTTATAAACGAGAAAATGATTCTCGTTTATCCAGGTTCGACTGTACCTATTTTGTTTATCTGTTTTTAATAATAGGTATTTACCTATCACCTATCGTACCTATGTACATATCGTACCTATGTGATTTCGCGATTATGTTCGCGGATTTGGCGATTATGTTCGCGGATTTGTCGATTTTGTTCGCGGTTTTCGCGATTTTGTTCGCGGATTTCGCGATTATGTTCGCGAATTTCGCGATTTTGTTCGCGGATTTCGCGATTTTGTTCGCGGATTTCGCGATTATGTTCGCGAATTTCGCGATT
>NW_007380510.1:6426-8926 GCF_000475195.1 Diaphorina citri
TCACTGCTCGTTTGTGCCAGTTCCTTTGGTAGCAATATTCCACGGACGTGACTTCTGCACAAGTACCTTTTTCTGATATATTTTTACTTTCCTTATCCTATAGGAAGGAAAGTAATGTAATCGGGTCAAATTTTCACGTTTTGAGGTCCCTAGAGCCTAAATCCAAAGTTTCAGCCATTGGTCCGTGTCTGTGTCTGTGTGTCCGTGTGTCTGTAAACAAAATATCTCGAGAACGGTAAGAGCTAGAGACTTGAAATTTGGTATGTAGATGTCAAATGTGACAAGGATGCGATACAAAACGTTTGGTTGAGATGGTTGCTGCGCTTGGCGGTATTTTGACCGCTTTTGGACAGATTTCGACCGTTTTTTGGCGGTTTTCAGCTATAGCGACAAAACGGTTAGAGATATTGTAAAATTTAGGGTAAAAGAACACTCAAATAAGCATCATTCAATAGGATAAGGAAAGTCGTGTGATGTTCACACCAGATTTTTCTCTCTCCTGAGTTGTCTTTATTGGCATCGTGGTAGATGGGGATAAACTTTGCAACTCTCTCCGCTCTCAACACCCGCACCACGGACAATGGTGAAAAGTCCTTTAGAACAGTTTGTGCACCTTATGTAGGTAAATGCATACTTACATTACCTATGTACCCTTGATATTTCTTTCATTTTTTCAATGTGGAAGTTTCCTTTACGAGATGTGTTGAACATTTCTAACCAAAATCTATCAAAATCCAATAAACCGATCGTTCAAACCAGGGCTAAAAGAAACGAACTGACGAAATAAACTTGATGATCGCGGAGCTAAAACTTGGACCTTACTTTGTGTCATCAATCAAAGAGACACTCATCTTCCAATTCAGTGATTGAACCACTGAACTTTGATCTTGACTACTTAAATGATTTACCTCTATCTGACATGTAGGTATCTACTAAACGGACAACAATTGATTGGGTACCTAGATGGAACCTTGATCACATCACAGGTTCGCGAAAAGTCCATTGTTGTTTGTCGTGGTTGTAGTAGCAGCAGGCTAGTGTTCATCTCCAATGCACCACACTCCTCTGTCTTAAACTCCAGGAAGGTGGCAACTTTGGTTGAACTTTTCCAGAGAGCAAGTGGTGTTAGGCTGGTATTGATAAAGGTCGCTGTTGTCTCTATTGATGCGATTCGCAATGAGGCCACAACCGATAGAGAGCAATACTAGAGATTCAATGAGCTGTACAACTCAGAAAAAGGGCCCCTACTGGGCCAGCCTGGGTCCAATTGATCCCAAAATGTAAGGACCAAACGGCCTTTAGGTGTTGACCAAATTTGTCAAATTTCATCAAAATTGGACAAACAAATGGTTTTTGGCGAAGAAAAACAAACAGACAGACACACTAAGCGTGAAAAAAAGGTGGAGAAAAAGAAGGAATAAAATTGTCAAAACTCATAACTCACTCCGCTCGACCACATGTCTCGTGTATCAGACGCCTAAGGCACTCAGACATGATCACGCCACATTATGACGTCACAATATATCACGTGGAAATAGGAATATAATTAGAAATTCAATTATACATCATACCTTACCATTGACTCTGTGCAGAATATAACGCCAGCAATGATGATACTGTGAGGTGAGCTACATACGTTTTCAGAATCCCCTGGTGAGGTTTTGGAGATCCCCTGGTTTTGTCAATAATGTCATTCAATACTTGTCAAAATACCGTTGCAATTCGATTAAATTTTAACGCTTGAACTCGAACCACGAACCTCCAGATCCGAAGTCTACCGCGCTAAAGACAAGACCACTGGAGGTGGATGCTCTATTGGGTTGAGAGTTTTGACATCTCCACTAATATTTTGTGGTTGTTCTCATCTCCCAGTTAGGCATACTTGCATAAAGTCAAATTTGCATCTCCTCTATCATGATTTTCTTTTTCGTTGGTTGGGGCATATGCGTTCAATCCCAAATCATGATATAAAGATCCTCCTGGGGGATTTTAATGCAAAAATTGGTAAAGAGGAGATTTTTCACCCGACAATTGGAACTGAGAGCCTGCATGACACCAGCACAGACAACGGGATTAGACTGGTAAATTTTGCAATTTCAACAAGCATGAATGTCAGATCGACTACCTTCCCACACAAATCAGCACATAAAGAGACATGGAATTCCAGAGATGGTAGAACATCCAACCAAATCGACCACATCCTCATCAGTAACAGGCACAGGTCAACCATTAGTGACATTCGAGCTTTCAGAGGTGCTGAGATAGGATCAGACCACAACCTTGTAATAGCCACTGTTAAAGCAAAACTAAGAACCACCCAAAAACTCAAAAGAGGATACATCAAGAAACCAGATCTAGAAAAGCTGCAATCTCCGAGCGAGGTAATTAGATACTGTGTGGAGGTGGAAAATAGATTTCAAGCCTTAGAACGCAATGATGAAGAAGACTGCAACGTAACCTGGAACAACATTAAGGAGGTGATCCTGGCAGCAGGGGAGAA
>NW_007380510.1:13926-23094 GCF_000475195.1 Diaphorina citri
GTGGAGAAGATTGAAATAAAATTGACACGTTGAATGCATTCCAAGAAGAAGTTCTCGTTTTAGATTCATTCCAAGGAGCAGAATCATAAACAAAATCATCACCTTCATCACAATAATAGTGAAGTCCACCTAAGAGTTGGCAGAATGACAGACCAAAGTCCAGGTGATTGCTCTTTCCTTAAGGAATTTACAATGAGTAGAAGTTTAATCTCAACTCTTCAACACCGTCCCCAGATTCCTATAAGCTTAACCCATCCTTTAGGACTGTTTACCCTTACAGCTAAGGCTCTTAGTGGGCTTCTTCTGTAATGAAGTTAATCGGACCGTCCCCCATATATCAGCTCACCCTCCGACACTAGCACTCTTTGTTTTTCCCTCTATCTGCATAGTGAACTCCCTTCGTATGTATCTCTCCTTCCTCTCTGCATATTATCCCTATATGCATAATGCATACTCATAGTTAAAATTTGGCGCATTATTTTTCCGAACCATTAAGCAGAGCCAACCTCTTCTTCTGGGAATTTCCTCCTCCACCATCTCTCCTTCCTCTCTGCATATTATCCCTATATGCATACTCATAGTTAAAATTTGGCGCATTATTTTTCCGAACCATTAAGCAGAGCCAACCTCTTCTTCTGGGAATTTCCTCCTCCACCTCTTTCTTCCGAACATTGTCCCCTCCTCCCTGAAATTCTTCCTCCCTCCCAGACAACCTTCTCTTCTTCCCCTGGATGGCTCCACGCCTCCTGTTCCTCCTCTTCCATTTTGTACACAACAGGAAAATCCTGCAGTCCTACAAAGAGTTCGCAGAAATTATTGCAGCGCTGCTCTTTTTCGCTGAGCAATACGTACAAATACGGTTTGCATTTCTGTAATAAGAATTAAATTAGCGAGATCTGCGAGATAAGTGTTTGTTTTAGTTTACCCTTTTCGAGTTTCGTTTTCTCTTTGCTTTGTGCCTATTGGTATCTTTGACTGGAAAAAGCCATTTAATGATTTATTATTGTTCCTGAATGATTTCAATCGATGACGGCCATTTCTGCAGTATACTGTGGGAACAAGACCGTCTAAAGAAGGCCCATAACAAACCGCAGAGCGCCTTTGATGCGGTTTTCATCACAGGGCCTTCAGTCACATGTTTACTCTATGTTGGTACTACCACACGAGTATGTTGGCCCAGAGGACTTTTTGACCAATCAACTGGCCCAATGTGGACTTCAAAATGAAATTGTAAACCCCTAAAAAAGTCCTGAAAAGGAGTAACATACCCGGGTGTAACTTGTAGAAGAATACAACACAGCTTCAGAGTTTATGTATACGAGTAAATAATCATGATGACAATATTCATACTGCTGGGAGGATGAAAATGGATGATAGGGGCGAGGGGGGCTCAAAATGGGTGGGATAAGGGGAAAAGAAGAGCGATGGGTGGTTGAGGTGTGTGGGAGGTGATGTCAAAATTGCTAGGTAAGCTTTTTCTAAAGACGGTCAGGTCGTATACTTTATTGGAGGATGAAAATGGATGGTAGGGGCGAGGGGGTCTCAAAATGGGTGGCATAAGGGGGAACGAAGAGCGATGGGTGGTTGAGGTGTGTGGGAGGTGATGTCAAAATTGCTAGGTAAGCTTTTTCTAAAGACGGTCAGGTCCTATACTTTTTCAAAGGATAAGCTTGTAAGATTAGAGCTTGCTTCCTGCTTAGAGAAAGTTCAAGGTGAGGGAAAAAGCGAAAACTCCAGATTTTCTTCGAATATGGCTTGAAATTATTATTGGGGATCTGCAGATTTTGTTCAAATATGGCTTGAAATTATAATTGGGGATACTAGGGATACCTGTCGATTTGAGGAGGTCTATGGAAAAGGAGGCTATTCATCGTGCTATATTTTATTTTAAATAAGCTTTTTTATTTTTCGTTCTTGGAACGAGCACACTCCTTTCTTTAAAACCCTTTCTCGGAATTTTCATCACCATGCCTAATATAATTTATTAGCCATGTCTCGTGAGTAAACCTATTTATAAATACAAGATGGGTTGCATAAAATGTTACCTTTACTCCCATTTTCTTGTATAAAGGAAACATGATGTGTGGTTATTGTATAAATACAAGAGATTATCTTCCTTTCTTCCAAGAGCTTTCAAGTTGCACAATACATCGACAACCCCCCATCAGCTGCCTGAAACTTTCAGCAACTTTGACACGGTTGGAAGTTGGTTTGGGATGGAAGTGAGTGGTGGTATTTCCCAACTTTATCGAGCTGGAGACGTGGTGGAAATGGGGAAAAGTTTGGATATAGATTTCAAACTTTAGGGGCGCATTCCCCAAAGGATTTGAGCACTTGAAAGCTAGAAATGTTACACTTCTTACTCCCCGTGGAGGGAAATATTGACATTCCTTTGAGCTGGGACAAAAATTGACATTTTTTAAAACAACTAACCTGGCACACGTGACCCACGTCCCATGAAAAATAAATAGATAATAAAAGCGACGCTTTATGTGAAAACTTGTGTGGATTTAATCTTCTTCCAGATAACGAGGGTTTTTAATTATCCCAGCTATATTACATACATAATATATCTGGATATTTGCAAGACTCATTTAGATCTCACATCTAAGGAGCGGGTTTAGTTCCTTTGAGGTTATCTCAAGACGAGGAAAATTACAAATTAGAGACATTAATGAAAGACATACAGCGCGGCGCTTTCATTATGGTTTTAACCTTTGACAAATCATGATTAGCAGATTCGTTACTTTGGACACATCCACTAAAAATATTAACATGGGCATCATCTAATCAAAATACGAGTTAATATGTAAGTAGGTAAGAGAAAAAAGGCCTTGTGTTAACATGGGCATCATCTAATCAAAATACGAGTTAATATGTAAGTAAGAGAAAAAAGGCCTCACTTGTAGTTAGAGCGGTTGTTTCCCAAGACAACATACGAATGCCTACATAAAGATACTCCACATACCTCCTAACTCAACAACCTCGGCATTTACCTACACACTTATAAAATGTTCATAATTAATTCTAAAGCTCAAGTGAGTAAACTTCTAAACAATTCAAAACGCTCACATTACGTCCCTAACTTGATCCCCTGTGACCTGAATCCTACACGCTTGAGACAAAAACATTAAATTAGAAAAGCCCCAATGTAATTTACCTCTTTAGGTTCATTTTAAAGGAAGACTTACGAAAAGCCATTGTCGTTCAAATAAATTGCATTTCAAAAACTCGTAAAAAAGCGGTCATAAAAAGTTGAATGAAAATTTGGGGAGCACACCACCGTTCCTGTTTCATGTGAAGTATTTTCCACATTAAAGATGGACGGGGATCCACATTAAAAGATAATAGAAAATTTGGAGCACACCACCGTTCCTGTTTCATGTGAAGTATTTTCCACATTAAAGATACAGACGGGGATCCACATTAAAAGATAATGGCCTCCGAAAGCCTTCCAGCTTTACTTTTACTGGAAAGGAATTAGGCTGTACCTATTCAAGAGCAAGAAAATGAAATCATAAATTACACTCCTCGTGGTAACGAACACAAACAAGCCCTGATTCTTGACGAACAAACAAGATTCTTGACGAACAAACAAGAAAGAAGAGGAAAAAATGCAAGTAAAATGATAATAGCAAAAGTATTTTCCTACGAACAACATCGAGAGAGTACACAAAGCTCATGCTGATGTAACTTGGCAAAAGAAAAAAAAAAAACTTGAACATAAATACAATAGCACTGTGAGAGATCTGGCAACTCTTGTAACTAATATATCAACTGCTTCCTCTTGTAATACTTGAACTCCAATTACCTCCCTGGGCACTGCACACTAACACGTAAATCCGTTTTCGACTTTGTGTTGTGCTCGTCTTTTGTGTTCACCGTCAATGTTTTGCCTTGCGTCTTGCCCTTTCCTTGGTGTTGCGTCTTGCCCTTTCTTTGGTGTTGCGTCTTGCCCTTTCCTTGGTGTGAATTTCTTACATTTCCTTTTCTCCTAAACTCTTTTATTGGTTCTCTTTTGCCTCTCATTGGTCTCCATCATTTTGGGTTGCATTTCTTAGATTATTTACAAATCTTTCCTTGGGGCTCTCTTTGTCTTTCATTTCCTTAGATCCTTCAACAGCTCTCTTTGATTCTTGCTCTACAGTGCCCTAGACTGTCTTTTGCTCCTAAATCACTAAACCACTTCATCTCAGCATTGTTCTATGCCTATTCAGGATTGTGCTGACTTCATTTCATGTGGTAAAATACTCTCAAGTGATCTCTTCCAGCCCAACATTCCTGTTCTTCATCCCCTCACTTACCTTCTTTCCATTGGAGGAATTTCGTAGATGGGAAACCTCAGTCAGCCCTCTTTGTTAGATGGGAAACACACCTCAGCCTCTTTCTTAGATGAGAAACACACCTCAGCCTCTTCCTTAGATGGGAAACACACCTCAGCCTCTTTCTTAGATGAGAAACACACCTCAGCCTCTTCCTTAGATGGGAAACACATTTCAGCCTCTTTCTTAGATGAAAACTTACATCTCTCATTCGTCCCAACTCTTTCCTAGATTTCACTCGATTCCTCAGCCTCCTTACCTTCAACTCTGCTTCATTCCCATATTCCCACTCTCAGGCTTTCCTCTATCCCATTATTCCCATTCCTCCACCCGTAGGTATATCTCCATTCCTTCATCTCTTATTCCCATTCCTTCAGCCCTATATTCCCGCCTTGAAACTTGAAATGATTTCAGTATTAGAAGATTAGATTATTAGAACTAATATCCTCAATTGAATCATGGGTACCTACTCGAAGGTATAGTTAGGATTTCATTTTGCCTTGAAATCAGTACCACTTACATAATCACATTAGAGTTGCCCTATTGGACAAATTATACCGAAACGTCAAAGACGGAGATTTTGAAGCAACGTAAAGCTACCCACTCCTTGCGATGCTCGGGAAACCTAGGTTCTTATGTGTTCTCCCCCTTTATACGAGGATCGGAAAACTTGAACATAAATACAATAGCACTGTGAGAGATCTGGCAACTCTTGTAACTAATATATCAACTGCTTCCTCTTGTAACACTTGAACTCCGATTACCTCACTGGGCACTGCACAGTGCACACTAACACGTAAATCCGTTTTCGACTTTGTGTTGTGCTCGTCTTTTGTGTTCACCGTCAACTTTTGCAATGTTTTGCCTTGCGTCTTGCCCTTTCCTTGGTGTGAATTTCTTACATTTCCTCTTCTCCTAAACTCTTTTATTGGTTCTCTTTTGCCTCTCATTGGTCTCCATCATTTTGGGTTGCATTTCTTAGATTATTTACACATCTTTCCTTGGGGCTCTCTTTGTCTTCGATTTCCTTAGGTCCTCAAACAGCTCTCTTTGATTCTTACCCTACAGTGCCCTAGACTGTCTTTTGTTCCTACATCACTAAACCACTTTATCTCAGCATTGTTTTTTGCCTATTCAGGATTGTACTGACTTCATTTCATGTGGTAAAATACTCTCAAGTGATCTCTTCCAGCCAAACATTCCTTTTCTTCATCCCCTCACTTACCTTCTTTCCATTGGAGGAATTTCACCGAAATGGTTTAAAATAGCATAAATATAGGCATCAGAAATGTGAGTTATTTGCATAATCTCATGATAAACCATGTGTTTACTTATACCTACTTACTACTCGGGCCAAGACTCCAAGTACTCATTCATATTTAATTAGTGAGTCAAACAGGTAGTTCTTGGGACTTATAAGCTTACAAGCTGCATTAGTATGGACTCGTAAAGTTCAGAGCTATCAAAGAAATGCATCCCAGCTTGAAACTAGGAAAACTTGGATATGTCGGAAGCATTTGATATTGGACATAAAATATTACAAACTGGAAAGAGATGCAAAAGTTGAGTAACTCGTCAAACTGCTCTTCTCAAAGTTGTTTGGAATAAGGAAGGGCTCCCTTGAAACGATCAACCGTGGAAAACTCGAGGGCGCAATGTGCTTTTGTCGTTTTCCAAGGCAGCAGTTTTGGTCCCCTTTTAAGTTTAGTTTTTGGTAGAGTGAGCAGCTCATTATTATTTTAAAACACATCAAAGACAGACGGGGATCCACATTAAAAGATAATGGCCTCCGAAAGCCTTCCAGCTTTACTTTTACTGGAAAGGAATTAGGCTGTACCATATATATAAATTGTGTTGCGTAAGCTTTAATACATTGCCGTTTTCTTTCTGGCTCACAAATAAGATGGCACTTTTATTGCCGGGTTTTGCCGCTTTGTCTTCTAAAGTTCCTACGCCTTAATAAACATTATGGTGGGTATTTTGTTTTTCATTTGCTTTATTGTCGAAATAATGAGAAAGGTAAACGTTTTTCCAAAAGGAACAACGATTCCAAAATGGGCAATAAAGGTCCGGGATTCCGGAAAGTGTTGGCAGAAACACAATGCCAAAACAATGTGTCTTATCTTATGTCAGATCAGTTAGCCCATGTTGACTTTTGCGGAAGCAAGTTCCAGGCAGTCATTTATTGATGCTTTCTACTTCAAATGGCTAGAAAACTCATTACTTATTTTAAGTGCTTTTACACCAAAAAAACTGATGAAATGCTGACACTTACCATGACATTCTTTGGCGGTTTCGTCCGAGTTGTCTTTGCAGTCATCCTCACCCTCGCACACCCACGCCTGAGGAATACACCTTCCGTTATTACATCGGAACTCCGTCTTCTTGCATTCACCTGTCAACAAACATGGAACGGTTCATTAGAGACTAATTTCTGAAATCTTTTGTTTACATAAAATTTAGGCGATATTCTCAATGGCTGGACCACTTGGGCAAGAAATTATTTAGAAATTTTTCACAACTTGAGAATCCCGTTCTGAACATATCCCAGCTTGAAACTAGGAAAACTTGGATGTGTCGGAAGCATTTGATATTGGACATAAAATATTACAAACTCGAAAGAGATGCAAAAGTTGAGTAACTCGTCAAACTGCTCTTCTCAAAGTTGTTTGGAATAAGGAAGGGCTCCCTGGAAGCGATCAACCGTGGAAAACTCGAGGGCGCAATGTGCTCTTGTCGTTTTCCAAGGCAGCAGTGTTGGTCCCCCTTTTAAGTTTAGTTTTTGGTAGAGTGAGCAGCTCATTATTATTTTAAAACACATCGTTCTCCGGTCTTTCTCTGGTTCACTTAAGTCGCTAGTCCCTTCATCTCTCTCTCTCTCTCTCTCTCCTTCTCTCTCTCTCTCCTTCAGAGAGATTTTTAAAAAAAAAAAAAAAAAAAAAAAAAAAATGCTTTGAATTTGGTTGGTTGGAATTTGGCTGTTTGGAATATTTAAGAAGAAAAGTCAGAATTGTGGAAATATCAAAGAAGATGCAAGAAAGGAGACTACAGTGGTTTGGACATGTGGAGAGAAGAGAGGAAGACTATATCGGAAAGAGAGTGAGGAACTTGGAAGTGAGTGGATCCAGAGTTGTGGGAAGACCAAAGAAAACGTGGAGAAATTGTGTCATTGAGGATATGCGAGAGAAGAGAGTGTCAGCAGCAGAGGCACAAGACCGAGCGACTAGGAAGAGACTCTCTCTCTCTCTCTCTCTCTCTCTCTCTCTCTCTCTCTCTCTCTCTCTCTCTCTCTCTCTCTCTCTCTTTCTCCTTCAGAGAATGTCCTTCAAAAGGGTAGTTTAATCTTTATAAATTGGTTGGTAGGGCTACGAAAACCCTGAAATTGTCAAGTAGCCTTCTTATGAATGCCCAAAGACATTTTCCAGTTTACTTCCACCACCTTATGTGATATTGTGCAAACAGAAGGGTACTCCAATTTTAAAAAGAGTCAAAAAAATTCATCTCAGCGGGAAAAGACGGAGTAAAAGAAGAAGGAATATTTCTGGATGTTCTAAGCGTCAAGAGACAAAACGAATTTTCAGTCTGAGAAATACCCAGGAATAGGTACTAGAATAAACATCGAAATATATATATAAAAAAAAAGATACTATGGATGATGCTCAAAGGAAAGAAGATGGTTAAGGACAAAGATGCCAAGAGAAATGAAATTAGAAAGCACAACGAATTCATCTCTCTCTCTCTCTCTCATTTCTCATTCGAGTAGTACTCAAGTCCCGTCTTGACGAAACCTTCATAAAAAGTTTAAAAGCTTGGGATTTACGATTTCAATATAAAAAACAAATATCGTTGAGCAAGAGAAAGAAAGAGAGAGAGAGGGAGAGAGAGAGAGAGAGACAGAAAGAGAGTGAGAGAGATATTTGATTTACGAGGATTTTAATCTTCAAGTTTTTTCATCATTTTCTGTGCTCTCTCGTTCGTCTTGTTGAGATAAGATATTTGATTTACGAGGATTTTAATCTTCAAGTTTTTTCATCATTTTCTGTGCTCTCTCGTTCGTCTTGTTGAGATATTTTTTTTTTTTCATGCATTTTATTTTGCTGAATAATAAACCGAGTTTATACCACCCTTTCGCATGCCCACTGTCACTTGTCACAGTCACACTCTTTCTCATAACCACTGTCACAGTCACACTCTTTCTCAAACCCACTGTCACAGTCAGACACTTATTTCAAAAGGTCACAAAACATCAATGATCTACACGGATATCCGGGAATACCGTAAAGTACCTAACTGCTGGAGGAACAAATCCAATGATATTGAAGATGTTACAATAGAATAGATTTAAAAAGTTTGCTAAAAGTGTGAAGTTCTCAGTTCTCTTTGGAAAGACTTCTGATCAAAATCTTGAGATTCGGTCGATCGGTTCACAGTCCTTTTTTTTTGGTTAGAAATCAAATTAGAAAATTACAGCTTTAACAAAGAGTTCTTCCAATGCGCCGTGGAATGCACACTTTTAATGAAGGTGGATATTTGCACATCAGATCCTTACCTAATAAGATCACTCACTGAGGGTCCCGGTAAGAAGCAGAAAATCCCCTGTAACTATGCTTGTAAACTTAATTGAAATTGTTACAAAGATATGCAACTATGTAGATACAAAGTAGAAATCTTCGTAAGCTATGTAGGTGTTAGCTTAAGGAAAGCTCTAAACAAAAAACTAGTACATTTTACAAGCTTTCGGATTTACAACACCGCGTGAAGGATTTAGAACACATTGAAATGTGGTTTACAGTGTTTTATGAAATGTGGTTTACGGTGTTTTATGAGGAAGTGTTTACAATGTGAA
>NW_007380511.1:0-15595 GCF_000475195.1 Diaphorina citri
ACCCGATAGATTCTATTCTAATCTATTCTGTCTGCACTGGAGTGTTTCATTTGTTTTGTTATGGCTTTATTTGAGTACATTCATTCTCAACTGTAGTTAACAAGTGATTTCCATTCTCTTGGAGTGTTTTTTAGCTCAGTTTTGTTTCAGTTTTTCAATATTTTTCTGTTCAAAACTTTTTGCGAAGGTCCCATTTTTTTAAGAGGTTTTGACAGAGGGAACTGTAACTGCTATGGTCTTATCGTCCCGAAATCGAAGAGAGAAGGAAGACAGGATAGGAGAACCAGCCGTTCCGAGAACGAACATTATCCCATCAGGATAAAATCCGCCCCGGGCGGGAATCGAACCCGCGTCTAGCGCGAGCCGTTCCGAGAACGAACATTATCCCATGAGGATAAAATCCGCCCCGGGCGGGAATCGAACTCGCGGCCTAGCGCTTACAGGATAAAATCCGCCCCGGGCGGGAATCGAACCCGCGGCCTAGCGCTTATAACCCGTTCCGAGAACGAACATTATCCCATCAGGATAAAATCCGCCCCGGGCGGGAATCGAACCCGCGGCCTAGGTGTTCCGAGAACGAACATTATCCCATCAGGATAAAATCCGCCCCGGGCGGGAATCGAACCCGCGGCCTAGCGCTTCCATCGAGAACGAACATTATCCCATCAGGATAAAATCCGCCCCGGGCGGGAATCGAACCCGCGGCCTAGCGCTTACAAGGTAGAAGTCTTATCGTCCCGAAATCGAAGAGAGAAGGAAGACAGGATAGGAGGAAAGCCAGCCGTTCCGAGAACGAACATTATCCCCGCCCCGGGCGGGAATCGAACCCGCGGCCTAGCGCTTACAAGGCAGACGCACTACCAACTAAGCTAACTAGGCTGGTCCCGGGCGGGAATCGAACCCGCGGCCTAGCGCTTTCAAGGCAGACGCACTACCAACTAAGCTAACTAGGCTGGCCCAAATTTTTCTTACTTTTTACAAATCCACGGTATAACCAGTTGTTTTGTTTCCAAACTTTTAGAGTATCTACTGACTTCATCGAATTGTCTCTCTATCATTTCAGTCTGGTGCCTCAGAAAGGAGAACCATTTCAACTAAGCTAACTAGGCTGGCCCAAATTTTTCTTACTTTTTACAAATCCACGGTATACCCAGTTGTTCTGTTTCCAAACTTTTAGAGTATCTACTGACTTCATCGAATTGTCTCTCTATCATTTCAGTCTGGTGCCTCAGAAAGGAGAACCATTTCAATATCATGTAGATATTTGTATCTTAAGAGTATCTAGTCTCCTCTGGACACGAAAATATAATATATCTAGTCTCCAAAAACATCTTCGTATTTCATTATCTCAGACAGTCGACCACTTCAAAATTCAACTAGGGCACCAATCCATTGAACCCTTCAACCAAAACTTCCACTAAACCGAAAGTCTACAAAAACATCTTCGTATTTCATTGTCTCAGACAGTCGACCACTTCAAAATTCAACTAGGGCACCAATCCATTGAACCCTTCAACCAAAACTTCCACTGAACCGAAAGTCTACCACTTTGTAAAGTTCCAAAACCTTCGAGAACGTGACAATCAAAACCATCTCAATTGAAATTCCTTTTCAAAACCAAAACTTGACACTTGAATCGCTAGATCATTATTAATGTCGCCAGAGATTAGACTGTTTTTTGGTTCCAACGATTTGGTTTCATGAGAGGCACATTGTTCTTCGGTGATTTTTACTTTCCTTATCCTATAACAAGGAAAGAAACGTAATCGGCTGAAAATTTCCATTTTTAGTGCCAAAACACGTTTTAAAAGGTCCCTAGAGCCGAAATTCAAAGTTTCAGTTATTGGTCCGTGTGTCTGTCTGTTCGTAAATAAAATATATCAAGAACGGTAAGACCTGGAGACTTGAAATTTGGTTTGAAGCCCTCAAATACGACAGAAAACTTATTAACAACGGTGGGCCCAACGCTATTTTGTGTTCTTCGGTGATTTTTACTTTCCTTATCCTACAACAAGGAAAGAAACGTAATCGGCTGAAATTTTCCATTTTTAGTGCCAAAACACGTTTTAAGGTCCCTAGAGCCGAAATTCAAAGTTTCAGTTATTGGTCCGTGTGTCTGTCTGTCTGTTCGTAAACAAAATATCTCAAGAACGGTAAGACCTGGAGACTTGAAATTTGGTTTGAAGCCCTCAAATACGACACAAAACTTATTAACAACGGTGGGCCCAACGCTATTTTGACCGCTTTTTGGCAGTTTTCAGTTTTACTGACTAAAACAGGGGTTCTTAACCTAGTGGTCCACGGACCATAGGTTAAGAATGGCTGGACTAAAACGATAAATCGAAAAGATTCCAAGAGAAGACCATCACTCTAATGGTAGCCTTAGAATTAACTATTCATATCAGAGCAAAATCCAATAGGACAAAGAAAGTCGTGTGATATTCACACCAGATTTTGTTCTTATTCAAAGTTCTTTGGTTTCTCTTATTGATTAATCTGGTTGGTTCGATCCATAAATTATCCCAAACCACAAGTCTAACTCAGCCAATAGGGAACCTATTTTTGGATATCACCACAATCGTTAACTTTTTTTTTATCCTAAAGTTTTGAATAGAAAGAGAGAGAGAGAGAGAGAGACCTAAATGAACAGAAAGTGGTATAACGTTCGATCTCTCTCTCTTTCTCTGATTTTGAATGTTGTATATTGTTCTATATTTTATTAATGCTATTCTTTCAATCAATTGGGAGTGGTTTTTTTGGCTCTTCTCGTCTCGTTCTTCAGATTATACAAGATAGTTCAGTCATTGGACCAGTGAGATAGAGGAACCTGAAACCGCTGAGGTCTTATCGTCCCGAAATCGAAAAGAGAAGGAAGACAGGATAGGAGAAAGCCAGCCTTTTCGACCTTTCCGAGAACGAACCTCACCTGTTTAGCATAAAATCCGTCCCGGGCGGGAATCGAACCCGCGACCTAGGCTGTCTGGAACGTGCCTCTGATTCATCCTGTATGAGGAATTAGTCACTGTTCCTTCTATTCTGTGATTTCTGTGGCTTATTCCACACACTCTTAATAAATCTATTCATAATTCCAATATGGAGAGACTTATTCTTTTAATTCAATATGGAATTATTCATAAGGACCGTATATTCGAAGAATCAAACTCTGACACATGTGTGATTGATTTGTGGTGAGGCAATATCGTCTAAATATGTGTTGGCGAGAGAAAGAGATTGAACAAGAAGAGGATGAGGAGAATAAGAAAAAAGAGGAAGAAGAAGAAGAAGAAGAAGAAGAAGAAGAAAAAGAAAAAGAAAGAAGATTTTCCAATAGCTTTTTTTTCAAGACACACAAGTTTTTACTTTCTATTACTGAAGTAGCGAGAATGTATTGGACCAAAATCAACTTGTGTAATTTATAAATGTGAGAAGCGACCTTAAATTTTCCAAACCTACCTATTTCACATTAATAAAATCAACTAGGTTCATATCAATTATTATGGGTATCAAAAAACTATACAATTTTACAGACACTCTATGCAAAGAAAGCAGATATAAAATTAATTGACATTTGTCTCCAATTGGTATAGGTAAATATAAATAGTAAATGTGTATGTAAACATGTTTCGGGAAATCAAATGTCACATCCATTCCAATTCACTTCATACAAATTCATGACATCCAAATGCAGAGAGAGAGAGAGAGAGAGAGAGAGAGAGAGAGAGAGAGAGAGAGAGAGAGAGAGAGAGAGAGAGAGAGAGGGGGCGAGTAGGCCGATAACTTTTTGCACGAAAATATATGTGTCATCTATAAATTGAAAGCAATATTGTTTTGTCATCTCCCTCTCTCCCCCCTTTCCTTTCTCTCCTCCCAATCACTTTTGCAAAACCGCATTAACACCCATATTGATAGGAGCCGAGAGAGAGAGAGAGAGAGAGAGAGAGAGAGAGAGAGAGAGATTTTTGTAATATAGAGAGAGAGAATTTGAGTTTTTTTACTTTGAGAAGAGTAACCATATTGGAAGGGAGAGAGAGAGAGAGAGAGAGAGAGAAAGAGAGAGGAAGAGGAGGAGGAGGGAGAAGGGAAACAGCTAAAGGCTAGAAATTATTGAAACTGAAAATGACGAGGAGGGAGAGAGAGAGAGACTGGGGGAGGTAAATCAAACTCTATACTCTTTCTCTCTCCCTTTCTCTTCTTCATTAATCCATCTCTCTCTCTCTCACTCTCAGGATGTCTCTCACTCTCAGGATGTCTCTCTCTCTCTCTCTCTCGCTCTCAGGATGTCTCTCTCTCTTGCTCTCAGGGTGTGGGTATGAAAGTTCGAAAATTGTGGTAGTGTATTGACTGCGAATTACTGACAGAAAGAGAGGGAGAGAAAGAAGAGAAGGAGAGAAAGAGAAGGGGAGAGGAAGAGGAAGGGGAGGGCAAAGGAAGAATGCAACAGAAGGAGGAGGAGGAGGAGGAAGAAGAAGAAGAAGAAGAAGGTAGAGAGGAAACGAAGAAGTAGACAAGGGAAGGAGGGCGAAGAGAGGAGAAGCAAGAGAGGTTGAAGGAGGAGGAGGAAGAGAGAGAATGGAGAAGAAGGGAAAAGAGAACGGAGAGAGAAGGAAGAGAAGTTGAAAGAGGCAAAGTTGATGCGGTTTTTGTTTTTCTGATCTGTTATTGAAATGCACGCAAATAATTAGGTTTTTACACGCGTGTTAAAATGCTGTCACAGTGTCATCTATGGAGAAAACAGAGGGAGAGAGAAAGAGAGAGAGAGAGAGGGAGAGGGAGAGAGAGGGAGAGATAGAGGGAGAAGGAGAGAGAGAGAGAGAGTGAGGGAGTGTGGAAAGTAGAGGGGACGATGAGTTTTGATTTTCCTACCTTGATAATGTCGAAATGTGTCGTTTCAGTGTGGTTTCTATTGAAAAAAAGTAAAAATTGGTCCAATTTTCAACTTTTCATGACCTAAAAGGAGGCTTTATTTGTTTGTTGGTTCTTCTTTCTGTCCGTTGTAGATGTAAACAAGGATTCTATGTTCTACCTGTCTTTGTTCCATTCGAGTATGTTGCTTATATGTACAAAGCTAAATCTAATAGTGGTAAAGGGGTAGTGATGGTAATGGTAGGTATACAAATGCGTAACCTACCTTCCCACTATTATGTATTATACTATGTAGTGTGTTGGACAAACATTATTACTGTTTAAACAAACTGAAATTTAATAAAACATGCATTTTCTATTTATTTATTTTTTTTTTTTTATAAAAGGTCACTGTTCTAACAGAGATAAGTCCATTTTTATCAGGGATTTTTTTTTTTTTTTTCATACAAAAATTTAATTTATGACATTTTTTTCTCGTTATGAATTTAAGAGACACTTCAACTGGGAATGAGAGGGAGGGGGAGGGAGAGAGAGAGAGAGAGAGAGAGAGAGAGAGGGAGAGGGTTGATAAAAACTAATATAGTGCGGCCAAACCCTCCCTCGCTATTAACTACCCCACGAAACCATCCTACCCTTCGATTCTGATAGGAAAATTTAATATAAATATCATTTAACTTGATGTTTTGTCAAATTTCGTATAAAAAAAGCAATGATCTCTGAGGGAACTAGGCATTTTTCACCCCGAAAAAAAAGCCCTATATGCAAACAAACCCCCCCTATTTCGAACACGTACGTACATTTTTCGTGTTTTTTCCCTATAAATTTTGATTTACACACAATTTAATATTGTTTGATGTTGGCAAGACTGGCGGGGAATTCTCCGATGCTTTTCAATATTTTAAGCTCAAAGCTTTCGCCGAAATTTTACAGGTGTGGTGGCAACTGAAAAAAAAAAAAGCCTCTCGAGGTTAGTTTTTTGCTGCAAGGTAGGTACCTACCAGACTTATGAGGTTCAGGAGATTTGAAATCTAAATTCCCCAGCCTATTATCCTAAATGTTGAACCTTCGTTTTTGCGGATCTTCTCGATACAAATGCTGGAATAAAAACTTTTGTACTGGCCTTCAATGCTCAAGGAAATCATGTATTAGATCTCAATTGGAGGATGTCTATAATAGGCCATCTGGTTCACCATATTCTGAGCAAATAATACCCAAGACCACCCTACAGTTGCCATCAAGTACAAAATTTCCATTCACTCAAACGGCGCCCCACACGATATATCCATGAGAAAGGTAAAAAAAAAAAGTAATATAAGATAAAATGTATTATTTATTATGATTTTTAATGTAGTAAAAGACTTTTGAATTTAAATTGTTGATGTAAACACATAAATAAGTAACGTTCATCTTATTGTATACTTCTGGAAACGTTTCGGGGTGCGATATACAGGGTGGCAATTAAAAATATGGGGCCTAGAAATTCCATTTTTATAAAATTATTAAATAGTCTTTATAGATTTTTTTTTCTTGTCTTGTCGAATTTTTGACTGATTTAAAAATAAAACAAAAAATAGATGTAACATAGATAAATAAAAAATAAAATAAATTAATTAAAATTCAACCGGAAAATTAAAAATAAAATTTATTGCCGACTTAATAAAAATTTAAATAAATAAAAATTGATAAATAAAAAAAAAATCAACCTAAAAATTAAAAAAAAAAGTTGGACTAAGGACTATTTCCGAGCCAGCAATTGTTTCCGATCTTTCTCGAACCACCCTGTATACGCAATATTCTTTAATGGTAACATCCGCGGAGGTGAATAATAATTTTTTGTTTCCACATTTTTGATTTTCGAAAATAAATAAAAAATGGAGATGTTGAGGAGAGAAAATGTGACGGAAAAGGAGATGAAGGAGGAGGAAGAGGAGGAGGAAAAGAAGAGGAGAAGGGAGAGAGTAAAGTATCTAGAGCTTTCCCATTTTGAATATTTCCTATGCAGATTTAAATGAAATGTGTTTTTTCCTCTCTTTTTTTCTGTCGATGTAGGTTTTAGACGAATTTTGAGATTTTTAATACTGCTCGGATCTGCTTCTAATTCTACACTTAATCTTATTTTTCACTTGAAAATTTTGTAAAATAAAAATAGAAAAAAAAGAAAAAAATCAGAACTGTGATAATTAGGGCAATAATACCTACTACTTTTTCTCTAGTCAAAATCGTCCAGTAAACTTCGATTTTTGAGCTTCGTTTCCTGGACTAAAATTTTCAATTTAGAAATCCGTCAAAAAATGTAAGCTTTCTTCACCAAGCGTCACATCACATTCAAGACAGGTAAAGGGTTAATTCCACGAAAAACGCTCACTCCCGCTCGCGTTATTGAAAACAAAAAACCAAAGAAAAAAAATGAAAGATCAAAGAAAAAAGAAAAGAAAAAAACTTGAAGTGCTTTTCTTGCGCCTGAATTGCGTAAGTTAGATTAAACGCAAAGCGAGACAGGTAGCGATATTGTTGGAAAAAATCAAAGTTTTTTATTATTAATAATAATTTTTAAAAGGCAATTTTATGATTAAAAAAAGTTCCTTTTGCGTGCATAGGAGGGAAAGTTTAAGGAATTAATATAATATAGGGAATTATTGTTGTTAATATTAAATGACAAAAGGGAGCTTCCCCCCCCCCTCTGTCGCTATAAAAATATGAGTGGTTTTTTTCCCGTACCTATGCCTACCTGCCTTTTGAGTTGGGAATAATAATTAAAAATAATAATGAAAATAAAAAATAAATAAATAAAAATCTTGAAATTCCTTAGCTTAGATCAATGGGTATAATTTTGAGTGGAAGGAATGCGTTTGATAGTTGATTGTGGGTATTTTTTTTTATTATTATTATTTTATTATTTTTATTTTTTATCTGTGCTGATTTTTTTTATATGTCTCTCCCTTTTCTTTCTGACTCCCTTTTTCTTTCTTTTCGTATCTCTCTCTCTTTCTGTCTCTCCCTCCCTCTCTCTTTCTTTCCTTTTCGCCTCTCTTCTGCTATATTTATTTCCTATCCCTCATTTCTCTCTATTTTTACTTTCCTTATCCTATAGGAAGGAAAGTAATGTAATCGGGTCAAAATTTCGATGGTCAGTTTTTAGTGTCAAAACACGTTTTGAGGTCCCTAGAGCCTAAATACAAAGTTTCAGCCATTGGTCCGTGTGTGTGTCTGTGTGTCTGTCCGTGTGTCTGTCTGTGTGTCTGTCTGTCTGTAAACAAAATATCTCGAGAACGGTAAGAGCTAGAGACTTGAAATTTGGTATGTAGATGTCAAATGTGACAAGGATGCGACACGAAACTTTTGGTCTTTTGGTTAAGATCGAGTTTTTGGCGGTTTTCACCGATACTGACTAAACGGTTAGAGCAGGCATGTCAAACTCAAAATGAATAGAGGGCCATTTTTGATATATGTTGAACATTGGCGGGCCGCAGATATTCACCCCCCCCCCAGTAAAAAAATTGTTGTAAAAAAAACATTGAATCACAAGATGAGAAGGAAGAAAAAACACGAAATAAACAAATAAGAAATGATCTCAGCTCGGATAGAACTTGACAGTCACCACACAATCATTTGATTGTATAAATCACTGACCTGAGAACCCTTCCGTCCTTGGGCGTACGATGAATTTGCTCAAAATTTCATGACTTGGACAAGAACTTAGGGTAAGATCGTCTCGTCTTCAGATTTTGTACTTTTAAGGGGTTTAACGTCATTGTATAACTGCTTTGGTTTTCAGCGACAGGCGCGAAAAGCTATCCGAATTCTCACATTAATAAACTCACCCTGAGTGAGACCGGGAAAAGCCAGCAGCATGCGATTGCCCAGAGAGGTTCTAAACGTGGTAACGCCGCTAGCATCACTTAAAGCCGCCGAAGGCCTTAAAAACAATTATCAACAAGATGCATTCTCTTCTGATAGCTTCTTTGTACGTGCACTAATTGCAGACTGGTGACTTCCGTTAGCGTTCATCACATCATTAAAAACCAAATTTATAACCTCATCCCAAAAGTAAATTTGTTTACCAATCCTCAGACACGATATCACGGTAAGTTAGCACTCCCCTCTTGAGCTCACCAGTTAAGTGTTCACCAAGGCAGGTTCCCTAATATAAATTTGGTCCCAATCCTCAAACGATTACCCAAAATGAATACATAATATTTTGATCAGTTCTTACAACAAGTTTTCCAAAATAGAGGTTCAGTATTAGAAAATTAAACCAAAAGGATCGACATTAAAATATTTATTTTCGCCCACAAATAAATGAGAACATTTCCACCTATTTCCCGACTTCAATCTTTTCTTCTTTGCCTTTTCCCATGTTCAGATGGGGTCGGCGTTTGTCGTCGGCCTCTCAATCAGCTTTAGAGTGATCGCTTTGAGGCCAACTGGTTTTGGCACCAAAACTTTCCGCGTGGGATGCCCTTCGCACTCACCTTCGCTATTGATAGAGCGTGAGGAAATTTGGACTAGTCTAATCCCTGTTTTTAGTCCCCTAGCTAGACGCTGATCTACTCTCTGTTTATAGTCCCTCAGCCAGACTATTTCCCGACTAAAAAATATTTCCCCAATATTTCCAATAATTTCTCAATAGGTACATTGCCTCTATAGTATGGGATTTTTACATCTTTTTACATTTTCCTTTTAACACATAAATATGATGTAATAGAAGGTATAATATGTGTATGTATGTTCTGCAAGGGTGTAACATTTTTCCTTTTACATGAAACTGATGATAATTAGGGTGAATGTACCAGTAGTCGACTTTACACCAGTAGTCGATCACTCGGTCATGTTTAGTTAATTTTAAGCTATAAATGTATATCCTATTTAATTTCTGATAACATTTTTTGAATATTCGTGTTGTTTTGATACTACTGTAAAAAAAGGGGCCAAATTCAAATTTTTCTTCATTATAAAAAATCATTTTGAAAAAAAAATTCGGTGTGTTTTTGGAATTTGCAGAGGGAGGATGTGTTTTGTGCAGTTTCAAGACACGATCTTGGCAAAGAGTTTTTTCTTGATTCCCGTTATGTAAAGTGTTCAAAGTGTGTGTAAAGTGAAAATATAAGGTGTGAACTTCATTTTAAACTTCACTTTTCATTGGTAAGTGTATTATTTAATCATTTATTAAGTAATTAATTATTGATCAACATTAAAAACAGGTTTTGTGTTTTTCTATTCTCTTTGTTGTTTGTTCGGCTGGTGCTGCCACGGCGCAATCGGCCTACCGTGTGCCCCAATCCTTTAATTTCCCGAATACTATTTCGGCGAATACCGTTTTTGCTGAAGAATGCACTCGGGCTATTCACCGTTTTTTGAAGAATGTAAAGAGTATCTCGGAGGGTTTCAGCAGCCATGTTATAAGTTCCGTTGACCAAGTTTGAAAGGAGACCATTTGGTTCTCCTTGACCAATTGGTTTTCCTTTGAAAACGTAAGAGTATTTGGTTATTCACTATACCTGATGGAGTAACTCAAACAGATTAGATGGTTACAAAATAAGACAAAATCATTTTCAAATGAGTGTTACAAACCTTGCTGTAAAATAAAACGTCTATAAAACATCCAATTTATAAATTTGTTTAAATACATGTATAATGTATGTAGGTTATGTAAAAAACTTTGAAATTAGCAAACTTGATGTATTCCATGATATTGTACTTGAAAAAAAAACACCCCCAGATTCCCCGAACATGCACAAATCAAACTGCAAATGATTTCCAAGTAATTGTACACAAATAAGTTGAAATAAGCCAACATCACTTGTCACCATCTAGTTCATAAGAGATCTTTACATCTTTTTACATTTTCCTTTTAACACATAAATATGATGTAAAAGAAGGTATAATATGTGTATGTATGTTCTGCAAGGGTGTAACATTTTTCCCTTTACATGAAACTGATGATAATTATATCATTTTTCCTTCTCACTGGTTTTTTCAATATAAAAGTCTTTCAATACCGTATACCTTACACTCTCAGACACAGTATAGGTAGGTACCCGTCTATGTAATTATTTATGTAATACTGGGTGAAGAAGAAACAAGGTTCCAATTTACATCATAGTAAATTCTTAAAAAAAAAGAAAAAAAAAATGTCAGAATGTAGGTACTTAGAAAGAACAGTTGTTTTTCAACTTTACACCTCTATTGTACCTATACAATTTTGTACATTATTTTTGTCAAATTATATTCTCAGGAGAAAGGACACCAGAGTAAACAGCTAGAAGCTGTAGACAGCAAACAATATTTTGTCAATGGCGGGTACCGAACCCGGGAACTTCAGCATGTCAAGTCGAAGTTCAACTGACTATTTTTTTTCTAGTTTTTCTGGGACCTTTTTTCCAAGTCTACCCTGTATTAAGATATTATGAATGTAAATGGTTGTACAGCCTGTTATAACTATGTAAAATATACAAAGGTACCTATGTACATAAATAGTACATAAGTAATGTGTATATGTTGAACTTTAGCTTTGATCCTGAGGAGTACTTCAACTTGTATAGGATATTAAACTGTGCAATCGAATGCACATCTGATGTGCTTTTTTTCAATTTTGTTGTTCTTTATCTTTGATTTTTTTTTGAGTTTAACAAAGTTTGTTTTTTCTTCTCTGGAAAAAAATCGCAAGGAATTCTTCTTTCTTCAGGAGACTGTTAAAATATCTCCCTAATAGGGCCTGTCCCAATCTACCAGAACCGTGCACTCTAGAGGACCTGCAGATAGAAAACGCCAAAGGAGTGGCCGTGGCCACCTACTTTAGACATAAGATCTGACAATATGGTGATCCGGACACGGAAAGTAATTAAGAAGAGCCTGACATGGCCTAGAATCCTATAGATCAATTCAGAATCAATACTAATCTCCTTCTGTGGTGTATTGATGGTCGGTCAAGAGTGAGAGTGGCCGTGGCCACCTACTTTAGACATAAGATCTGAAAATATGGTGATCCGGACACGGGAAGTAATTAAGTAGAGCCTGACATGGCCTAGAATCCTATAGATCAATTCAGAATCAATACTAATCTCCTTCTGTGGTGTATTGATGGTCGGTCAAGAGTGATGGTAATCAGGAGGGCGTGGGTTCAAGCCCAGCCGAGTTATAGAGTTTTATCCCCCGGAATTCTCCACATTGTTTGTGAATTTGACTGTGAGACTTTAGCAATACATACTGGGAGTACCTGTACATAGATTCATTAGGGTTTACAGAAGGTATACAGATACATATCGCCGGAAAGGATGCTTCAATCCACATTTCAGAGGAAAACTTAAAACAATAGAGACAAGTCTACGTGATACGATATTCGAAATATAAAGAAATGAGAAGTTATCAATAACAAAATATTTCTGAACAATACACCTCCCCCTACCCCCCACCCCTTGGCATATAAGTATCTGCATTTCACTCCTACAT
Source organism: Diaphorina citri (assembly GCF_000475195.1). NCBI lineage: Eukaryota > Metazoa > Arthropoda > Insecta > Hemiptera > Psyllidae > Diaphorina > Diaphorina citri. The sequence continues at coordinate 12,313 of NW_007380511.1, forward strand.
ACGTATAAATACTAATTTTCAAACTTTCTCTCTCTCTCTCCCCAATAACAATGCCTTCCCTTTGCTTTCTCTGAAATATATCGGCAAAGACAAAGACGGTGAACATAATAGAAAGAGACAGCAAGAAGGAGAGGAGGGGAGAGAGGGATATAAGGATAGAGGAGGGAGGGAAAGAAGAAGAAGGAGGAGAAGAGAAAATATTATAGATAAAATGTGAAAGGGTTGTGAATACGAAATGAGAAAATGGATGTGATGAGAAAGGAAGTATAGAAAAGGAGGAGGAGGAGGAGGAGGAGGAGAAGAAGAAGAAGGAGAAGGAGGAGAGGGAGAAAGGATGAGAAGAAAAATTAAAAGAGAAAAGGAAAATGTGTGTATCCTATATCTCGTATTTATATTGTAGCGTGTATTAGAAATATCAAATACAGGGTCAAGAATGGCACAGAATATCCTGCTGGGATAGGACTAAAAAGTCCCTTGGTAGGACTATAAAGTTCCTTGAAGGACTAAAAAGTCTCTTGGTAAAACTAAAAAGTCTCTTGATAGGACAGAAAAGTCCCTTTATTCCCAGCAGCCTAAAGAAGGTCTTAGGAAATTTTTGGTTTTGGTGATACTCATAATATGATTTCTTTGATTCTTCAAAAATCAAACCCTTGGGGTGTTATAAATTCAAAGCAAGTGTCAAGTGAATGGACCATCTGTTGAATGTGACTCAAAAATTTGTTGAAATATTTGATCCAAATGTCAAATTCGGAGTCCTACCAACAAAATCTACAAATTCGGAGCAATTCTTTAGATTTTTTTGGCATCTCCACCAATATTTGACATCTGCACCAAAAAATTTCCATCTTTGGACCCGCCAGCAATATTTGACATCTCCACTGATATTTTGACATCTCCACCAAAAAATTGCCATCTCCACTAAAACAAAAAAACGAGAATCCACCGTCTCCCAACGCTACCCTGTGAATTATTTATCAAAAAAGCTTTCCTATATATTCATACCTCCACCTCCTCTCTTTCTGCTAATAATAACTCTTCCACATGTATATAGATGGATGGAAATGATGAAGGAATCGACTGACAAGAGGATGTGAGTGGAAAGGGAAAATATATTAGCGGGATAGGAGGAGGAGGAGGAGGAGGAGGAGGAGGAGGAAGAGGAGGAGGAGGTGGTGGTTAACGAGAAAGGAAGAGAAGAGAAATTTTCAAAATAAAAGATTGGAGATGAAGGCGAGAGAAAAAGTGGATACAGGGTGGTCGGACAATTGTTGTACAGTGGTTAGCTTTGTAGAACCTTAACCGATCCTTTGGTTCTGTTTGCCCCTACACCTAAGCCTCGGAGTGGGCTCGGAGTATGAATTGTACATACACCTACCTCGGTGGTGTAGTGGTCACCTACCTCGGTGGTGTAGTGGTCAAGGCGCTCGCCTGGTAAACAGGAGGGCGTGGGTTCAATCCCAGCCGAGGTATGGAATACCTACCTCGGTGGTGTAGTGGTCAAGGCGCTCGCCTGGTAAACAGGAGGGCGTGGGTTCAATCCCAGCCGAGGTATGGAATACCTACCTCGGTGGTGTAGTGGTCAAGGCGCTACCTACCTCGGTGGTGTAGTGGTCAAGGCGCTACCTACCTCGGTGGTGTAGTGGTCAAGGTAGCATGTGGCAGGCCAAATTCTGGTCTAAGTACGCAGTGTGGGTTATACTCAAAACATTTCGAAGCCCTTTTGCCAGCCTAGTAAGCTTGGAGGGTAGCGCGTCTGCCTTGTAAGCGGTAGGTCGCGGGTTTGATTCCCGCCTGGAGCGAACTTTATCCTAAACAGATAAGGTTCGTTCTCAGAACGGATGGTTTTCTCCTATCCTGTCTTCCTTCTCTCTTCGGTTTCGGGACAATAAGACCTCGGCAGTTATAATTCCCTCTATCCAACCTCTAAAAAAAAAAAAAAAAACATCGGCTTTTTTTTCCTTTAAGGCGCTCCTCTTCCTAATACTATTGCTATCTTTTACTTTTCCCCTTTTGTTCCTTCATATAGGTATGTACATATGAGGAGTGATTGAGAGAAAGATGGAGGGAGGGAGGGAGTGAGAGAGAGAGAGAGAGAGAGAGAGAGAGAGCTTCTCATACTCATATTTCCATATTGGAGCAATAATTCTGCACCCGTCAGAAGAACCCTAAAAAAGGGGTTCTCAGAAATGCTCCTTGAATTCGGCACACCCACCAAAAACAACCATTTCGATCTCCAAGACCATCAGCTATCAGTTGGATTGGACTAAAAATAATGTGGCCAATTAAGTAGGTACATACATATTTCACGAGTAAAAGTGGTAAAAATATCATAAACATTGACCCCGACCTTGAATCCTAGATAAAAGAAAAGTTAAATAATAAATTAGGTTTCAATAATTGGCGCAGTCACTGAAATCGGAATTTCCCCTAAAAAGGTACCAAAAGATGGCACCTCTTTTTGACATAACTTGGCCACATTTTGGACAGCCCTGCAATATAGGGAAGATAAAACGTACCTTTCAAATAATAAAGTATATAATAATCTACACATAGAAAATATATTAGAAATTATTCATTTCATCGTTATCTTCCTTCCTCCTCTCTCTCTCTCCTTCCTCTCTTCTTCTCTCTTATCCTTTTTGTTCTTTCCTTTCACATATCAATTCTTCGACGTGTATTGTAGATAGACATTTGAGGGAAGGGAGGGGAGGGAGAGAGAGGGAGAGAGAGAGGGAGAGAAAGAGAGAAAGAGAGAGAGAGAGAGGAAAGAGGAAGGGAGGGAGAGGGAAAGTACTCATTTCATCTAAAACAATAACCATCGCAAAAATATTCCCTGTTAAATTTTATCTCTCTCTCTCTTCCTCTCTCTCTCTCTGTCTCTCTCTCTCCTCTTCCTTCTTCCTTTTCTTTTCTCTCTTCCCCTCCCTTCTTGTCTCACATGTCCCATCTTTTTAGTTTATCAATCATTATTTCTATCTCTCTCCTTCCTTCCCATTCCCTCTATCTCTCTCTTTCAATAACTTATTCCTCTCTTCCTGATATCTCATATAGGACGAACATCTCCTTCTCTCTGCTCTATCTCTATCTCTTTCTCTCTCTCCCTCTCTCCTTCAATATCTCCTTCTCTCTCTCCTATCTATCTCTAACTTAGATAGGTATGTAGATTCGGTATTGTTTTGTTTCTCAACTCTTCCATTCTTCTACGTAGATAGGAGAGAGAGAGAGAGAGAGAGAGAGAGAGAGAGAGAGAGAGAGAGAGAGAGAGAGAGAGAGAGAGAGAGAG
>NW_007380511.1:15711-19589 GCF_000475195.1 Diaphorina citri
TGTGAATGAGTTCTCGTTCTTATAATATAAGATTTACTAGCTGAATTCCGTCGCTTCGCTCCGGAATCCCGCTAGTTCATCCCGAGGCATGGCCAAGCTTGTGGAAAAGGCATGGCCGAACTTGTATTTTTATCAAACTAAAAACATAAACGAAACTCAATATTAGGCGAGCGAGGAAAAGTTTTCTCTCCCTCAGTCTCTGCACTCTGTGTATTTCTTATGGTGATTTTAGCGATCAGAAATTGATCATATCTCAGGATCGGTTTAGATTTTCGCAAAATCCTTTCTTATTGCACACCTAGACCATAAAAGGAATATTCCTACCAAATTTCAGCTTTCTAGGTGTTGTGGTTCTTGAGATAGAGCGATCAGTGTGTGAACTATGAAATGTGAAATGTGAACTGTGAACTGTGAATGGATCTCGTTCTTATAATATAAGATATCTTATATTATAAGAACGAGATCCATTCACTCATTCACATTTCACATTTCACACACTGATCGCTCTATCTCTAGAACCACAACACCTAGAAAGTTGAAATTTGGTAGGAATATTCCTTTTATGGTCCAGGTGTGCAATAAGAAAGGATTTTGCCAAAATCTAAACCGATCCTGAGATATGATCAATTTTTGATCGCTGAAATCTCCATAAGAAATACACAGAGTGCAGAGACTGCGGGAGAGAAATGTTCCGCTCTCGACCAACTTTTTGAGTTTCGTTTATGTTTTTAGTTTGATAAATACAAGTTCGGCCATGCCTTTTCCAGAAGTTTGGCCATGCCTCGGGATGAACTAGCGGGCTTCCGGAGCGAAGCGACGGAATTCAGCTAGTCTTATATTATAAGAACAAGATCCATTCACTCATTCACAGTTCACATTTCACATTTCACACACTGATCGCTCTATCTCGAGAACCACACCACCTAGAAAGCTGAAATTTGGTAGGAATATTCTTTTTATGGTCTAGGTGTGCAATAAGAAAGGATTTTGCGAAAATCTACACCGATCCTGAGATATGATCAATTTTTGATCGCTGAAATCTCCATAAGAAATACACAGAGTGCAGAGACTGCGGGATAGAAAACTTTTCCTCGCTCGCCTAATATTTGAGTTTCGTTTATGTTTTTAGTTTGATAACTACAAGTTCGGCCATGCCTTTTCCACAAGTTTGGCCATGCCTCGGGATGAACTAGCGGGATTCCGGAGCGAAGCGACGGAATTCAGCTAGTTCTCTCATAATAATAGGGATTTTAATTACCTAACTGTGGTAATCTTGATTTTTGTCGATTTTTGGTGGATGTGCCAGAGTTATCTGTTCCTAAAACAACTTATTCTCCTTTTTCTTCCTCTGTATTAGAATTTGAATAAATTAGATTAGAATAGAATTTGAATAAATTAGAATAGAATAGAATAGAATTTGAATAAATTAGAATAGAATAGATTTTGAATAAATCAGATTAGAATAGAATTTGAATAAATTAGAATAGAATTTGAATAAATGGGATTAGAATAGAATTTGATTAAATTAGAATAGAATAGAATTTGAATAAAATAAATTAGAATAAGTTTTATCTATATGTAACATCGTTTAGTTTATAACATTTGACAGAGAATAGCCAGGAATACAGTCACTAGAGTAGGCAGTCTGATTTCTGATTGGTTGATTTCAAGCGGTTTAACCAATGAGATTTCTTAATCCGAGCGTCAAGTTTACACCGAGTTTGAACTTATATTGAGCTCCCGGCATTGATTTTGAAATTCTTTCTTCAGTGTTGCTTAAGGTTCTAGGATTTTCCCACAACCTTTTTCCGTTTGATCCTTATTTCTTTGAGTCGTGCTGCGGAACGACAGGAACTAAAAGCCATCTTTTCATATAGGTAGGGACTTTGTATCGCAACACAATGTTTTTTTTTTCTTTTTTTTTTTTTTGTCGTTCACTTATACCTTAAGACCTATAGTCCATATCCCCTATGATGCCTATTGGCCATTTTCACCCAACAGAAAGGGTCATCCACCAATACCCTTCGGCCCTGATTTAGACCCCCCCTCCCCCGGCCCTCATATGCTAAAAAAACAATGCATCATCGAAACCATACAGGGTGTATTTTAAAGGAAATTTGATTCAGTTGCGAATGAAATGGAAAATTAGTGAGACCCGGTGACACACTGTATCAAAATTTGGTCCGATGCTGGAAATTTTATGATAGCTATGTAACCATGAACTAAGCAATCAATCAACAGTCCGATCAGATGAATAAACAACATAGATATCAAAGAAGCCAAAAGAACGACAAACATAGCCCCATCAACTCCAAGTTGCTGATGATTGGACCAAACATCGGAGGAGAACCGATCAATCAATCAATCAATCCATATTTCCATTGACCAATCCATATTTTTCATCGACCGAAGCATATTTTTCATGCCAAATCCCCCTAGACGTTCAATGACTTGAAATAAAATCCACTCACCTCAAAATACTCCCAAATCCATACAAAGAGAATAAATTAGCAAGTTTCAGAAAATCGTGGTGACATTAATGGAGTAAACACAAACACCAAAGCAAATATCAATCAAAATCTCGCGAACGGTAATAAACAAAGCTAAAACCACTGCTGCATAATTTTGATCTATTTCTGAACCTCTTCAGCCAATAATAAAAGTGCATTCGAAAATAAAAATAAAATAAAAATAAATAAAAATCTTTAACAAAATAAATGAGAATAAGAATCGACTAAAAAAAATATACTTTTAAACAGGGTCGTTGTCAGACTCGTCGTTCACAGGGCCCCGGGGCCGAAAATGGGCCGTCCCGTGTCCCCTTATGAAATACATAGCAAATGGTAGATGGTAGATAATCAAGCTAATCTCCTTGTCCGAAGCCAGTCCTTGGAAAAGTGATTCGGGGTACGGGGAACTTACTGCAGTGTCTCAGTGCCTGTAGAATTACGCTCTTCTTACTTCTTAGTTTAGTGTAACAATTACCTGGAATCAGAAAAAAAAGGGAAATTTCATTAGATTCTCATTTCGTTAATCAGGCCTCAGTAATCACAACCAAATGCCTCAACCTTAAGTGGACAATGGAAAATTAAGTCACAAAGTAGGGGAATTTTGAACATAGAAAGGAACAGATCAGTTGCGCTTACTTGGGTGATGTTTCAAAGTCATAGAGCAGGAAAAATGAGGACCAACGGGTTTTCGGACCAAATTTTCTTTTTCTTCTACGACTTCTAGATCCCGAGATAAATCGATTTAAAAAATACCGGTGAATCGTGAACTTTGACGTCACGGCATACGCTCCCGTAGGCGATGACGTCACATCAAATGTCCCGAGCAAAGCTCCCTCGCAGGCAACGCATTAATGTGTTTGTGCGCATACGTTTCTGCGCAGTTCTTTCTGCTCCTCCGCTAGCGCGCTTGCATAGTGGCGCTACCTGACGGACGAAAAAAACAACTGCGTAAAGTCTGACGTCACACAGATTTAAACTCTTTCATTAGAACGGAAAATAAAAATTGAATTTTCGACCTTTGACAGTGTTATTTTTTCGGAGTTTTGACCTCAGATTTGGATTTTTCCAACTTTTGTACATAGGGGAATTTGGACCATATTCGATAATTGTGTTAGCCCATTGCACTCCTCCATTAGACGAGAAAATTCGGACGACGGCCAATCCGTCGGGACTCAAGTCAGATCCCGCACCCATATTGATGTACGGCCCTCCCGGGACTGTTTATTTTCATTCCAAACCTCCTATAAATGGGAAGGTGAGTAGGTATCATAAGTAAGGGGGGGGGGTGGTTTTATTAATAGGATTATTTTTTTTTTATGTTTATATGTATACGGTTACGCGATAGTCATTGTTATATCTAAATGTTTA
>NW_007380511.1:19910-23086 GCF_000475195.1 Diaphorina citri
AAAAAAAAAAAATGAGCGTAGAGAATAAGAGTAGAAGTAAATAAGCAATTTTCTAAAAATAATTAAAAATAACATAAAATAAAAGCTTACGTGAATAATAACCGACTTCTCCAAGTCTTTATCTGTTTTAATACGTCGTACCAAAAATCGAAACAAATAATGGTCAAGGCGCTCTAAAAACTAGAGACTATAAACGAACGCACAAACACGGAATGGTAAGTCTGAGTGGGCTAAAGACTTGACGGGATTGGAATAAGAGAAACATACCTAACCCTATAAAAACCCACTCACCTAAATTAAAGTTCGGTAACTTGCCAGATCTCGCGCCTAAACCGTAGCGTTTTTATAACGAAGCCAAGCTACTTTTTGATACACTCAAGCGCAGGTTACTTTATACCTACTAACTAAACTAACTAGCGTCATAGGAGGGTAGGGCTTACGCAAAACCAGAGTTAGTGGGTCGTGAAGCTCAACTGAGCCCGCAGTACAGCAAGAAAACGAAGAAAACTATAGATACAACAAATAAGTAGACTCGGCTGAAAAAACTTTTAAACAGGGTCGTTGTCAGACTCGTCGTTCACAGGGCCCCGGGGCCGAAAATGGGCCGTCCCGTGTCCCCTTATGAAATACATAGCAAATGGTAGATAATTATAATATAAATAATAGATGGTAGATATACATTTTTTTAGGGAATAATATAATAGATAATGTGATCAACTCATGAGACCGATGGGACAAAGGGACATGGGACAAATCAGACCGAATAGACCCACCTGTGACCCGCCCTGCTTTTACAGTATAACCGAATGATTTATATTTTCGCAAATCTCGAATATGTTTGTTTTTCTGCATTTTTTTTTTTTACGACTCAATATATTTTTGAATTATTCGAGTTGTAAAACAGTAAGGTTGACACCATTAACGAGCTTTCTAATAAGTAATTATGATGGATAATTAACGAGAGCGACTCCATTACTCCATTTAGCACTCGTTTAGAAAGATACACGCCTACTGCATTTAGCGACGAGACATAAATCTGCTAACTGCATTAATGTTTTAAATTCAGTCGCTAAATTGAGCTGACCAAGTTTAGTATCAAGAAGTAGAGTTAAGAGTTCAAGTGTAATTCATTTCCAAATAATTCTTCGTTTAATTTACTGTACAAATTGCTGAGGATAATTAATTCTTCTTCAATCTTCACTCTTTAGTAACTCCGATCAGCTGAGCCTTCAAGTAGGGTAAAGGAACTGCACCCGTCAGAAGAACCCTAAAAAAGGGGTTCTCAGATTTGGATTGGAGTAAAAATAATGTGGCCAGTTAAGTAGGTACATATTTCACGAGTAAAAGCGGTAAAAATGTCATAAACATTAACCCCGACCTTGAATCCTAGATAAAAAAAAGTTAATTAGGTTTCAATAATTGGCGCAGTCGCTAAAATCGGAATTTCGCCTAAAAAGGTACCAAAAGATGGCACCTCTTTTTGACAAAACTTGGCCACATTTTGGACAGCCCTGCAATATAGGGAAGATAAAACGTACCTTTCAAATAATAAAGTATATAATAATCTACAAGTAGGGTAAAGGAATGGAGAACCCCTCAAGAAGGATTCAAAGAGGTAATCACGTACCCTTTCCAAAATTCCTACAAAGAAGAGAACGATATAGGCCAGCCTAGTTAGCTTAGTTGGTAGTGCGTCTGCCTTGTAAGCGCTAGGCCGCGGGTTTTAAGCGGCCGCGGCCGCTTAAAAAAAAAGAAAAAAAAAGAGAACGATACAATATCGTTCCTATCATTCTTTTATCGAACTGCTCAAAACAGGAGCTCCAAATGGGTTCCAAATTCATCCCCAAGATCGCTCAATACCAGAAGTCTCAAAAGCGTTTGACATGATCACCCTCGCCCCGAACGTGTCAAACTCTCGAAATTGAAATCTCTCAATTCACAAAACACCAGACAGACATAGGGGGGCGGCAAAAATGTAGAAATATATTAGAAATTATATGTATAATCTACACATAGAAAATATATTAGAAATTATTCATTTCATCGTTATCTTCCTTCCTCCTCTCTCTCTCTCTCCTTCCTCTCTTCTTCTCTCGTATCCTTTTTGTTCTTTCCTTTCACATATCAATTCTTCGACGTGTATTGTAGATAGACATTTGAGGGAAGGGAGGGGAGGCAGGGAGAGAGAGAGAGAGAGGGAGGGAGAGAGAGAGGAAAGAGGAAGGGAGGGAGAGGGAAAGTACTCATTTCATCTAAAACAATAACCATCGCAAAAATATTCCCTGTTAAATATTACCTCTCTCTTTCTCTCTCTCTCTCTCTCTGTCTCTCTCTCTCTCCTCTTCCTTTTCTTTTCTCTCTTCCTCTCCCTTCTTGTCTCACATTTCCCATCTTTTTAGTTTATCAATCATTATTTCTCTCTCTTTCCTTCCCATTCCCTCTATCTCTCTCTTTCAATAACTTATTCCTCTCTTCCTGATATCTCATATAGGACGAACATCTCCTTCTCTCTGCTCTATCTCTTACTCTCTCTGCTATCTATCTCTCTCTCTCCTTCAATATCTACTTCTCTATCTCTTACTCTCTCTCTCTCTCTCTCTCTCTCTCCTTCAATATCTCCTTCTTTCTGCTATCTATGTATCTCTGACTTAGATTCGGTATGTAGATTCGGTATTGTTTTGTTTCTCAACTCTTCCATTCTTCTACGTAGGTAGGAGAGAGAGAGAGAGAGAGAGAGAGAGAGAGAGAGAGAGAGAGAGAGAGAGAGAGGAAAGATGCTAGACTGGAATCTTTAGATGTGCTTGCTTTTGAGATTGAGAGTAATCTATACTGCAATCTTCATCTTTAGATTCTATAGGTACAGCAATGTTCTTAGCGAAAAAAGTTCATCAATATTTTCACAGTAATTTTCACAAAGTCATACTAATCAAACATTTTGTTTGTTGTAAACTGCAAAAATTGAACTTCATTTTCACATTTTACCAATATACCTAAATGTCTCTCCCTCTTTCACTCTTCTTTCTCTCTTCCCTATTCTTACCCACCCTTCTATCTCCTCTTTCTCTCTCTTTCTTTCTCTCTCTCTCTCTCCCTTTCTCGCCCTCACCTCATTTCTTGTCACACAAGTCAAAGAGGAGAAAAATTTCCGTCAAATTGTGATTTATTTGTTGTCACAC
>NW_007380512.1:0-22911 GCF_000475195.1 Diaphorina citri
TATTCCTTTTTAAAAAAAAAAAAAAAAAAAAAAAAATCAACATATTCGTACGTCTAATTTGTTGTTCAATACGGGCACGTAAAGTAAAGTAATAAAAAAGCCGTATGATAAAATACGGTTTATCCTCACAAACCGAGGGCTAATCCAACCTATGTTCTCCATTTCAGACATGCATCAGATCATATCACTCGGCTACAACAACGACCATGATTCCGATCACAGTGATTCGGATCAAAGCATGAACGACCACTATGAACCTCTTGACTCTCTAGATCCATCTACAGAAACTGATAGCAATGATGGAACACGAGATAGTAGAGACAATACTCCCAGGTGGAGAAGAAGAGATGGAAGGAATGGTTGTGAAAGAATGGTAGAAGAAGGAAGTGTAGACAGATTGAGAGAAGAAAGAATGGTAGGAGACGAAAGTGATAGTAATGATAGTACTGACCGAAACGGGAGAGAAATGAGAAGGCTAAAAAGAAGAGATGGTAGAAATAGTTGTGAAAGAATGGTAGAAGAAGGAGAAAGTGTAGGCGGATTAGAGGAAGAAGATGTAGAAGGAAGCCCGCGACAAGGGTCCAAAGGAATAAATAGGCAAGAGAAAAGAGGGAGCGAAGAAACCAAAAGAACAAAAGAAAGTAGAGGAGGAGAATTAGAAAAGACTAGTTACGAAAGAATGGTAGAAGAAGAATTAGGAGAAAGCAGTAGTCATAGAGACGACACTAGTAGACCAAAGAAAATAGAAATAACCAGTCGTGAAACAAAAGAAGCTAGGCGAGACCGCAGCTGTTAGTTCTGGGTTAGTGTTGTGCAAGTGTAACTTGTGAGCCATCATTGTGGACTTGAGAGCCTGAAACAAACACCCAACAAACATGGGAATTTCAACACTTTGACCGCCACAGCTGCAATGTACATGAGTTTACAGGACGCCGCAACCAATTTTGCCGGTGTTACATCCACGTAACACCGGGGCGGCGCTGCGTGAAAACGTTGAGCAAAATGTTCACGCCAGCGCCGGTAATACTTTGACGTAACACCATCTTTGCTCACTAAAGTGAGAAGTTTGCGCCAAGCTAACATAATAAATAAATAAATAAATATACCTAGTCCATATAACGAGCTAAATCTGTTGTGATTTTAATCATATAATAAGTCTTGGGAAAAAGTTCCTTATATCCCTAGATTGCTAAAAGCCAGCAATCAAAAATCTTATCGGTGATTATTATTATTTTTTTTTTTTTTAAGAGGTTTGACAGAGGGAGCTGTAACTGCTATGGTCTTAACGTGAAAGAAGACAGGATAGGAGAAAGCCAGCCGTTCCGAGAACGAACATTTTCCCATCAGGATAAAATCCGCCCCGGGCGGGAATCGAACCCGCGGCCTAGCGCCTATCGGTGATATGTTGAAATAACACCGAGGGCTCCAACGGTGTTACCTTGACGTAACACGGTTTTCCATGATCACACAAAAAAGGTGTTACTTTGGCGTAACACCGGCGGTAAAAGTGTTAACTTTTGGGCATCGAACCCGGAACCTTCTGTATGGGAAGCAAGCTTGGTGCCACAGGTAAGCGTGCCCCTGTTTTGTTTAATTTTGATTGTGTATGGTCGCCTGCCTTTTACGTTAGCTATGCAATGCGCTACACATGTTGGATTTCTCGCCATAGGTACCTACCTAAAATCCTCGAAAAAGATTTTGAGGGGAAAATAAATTTTCTGTTGCGCTGAAACGCACGCGTCTGTCACCCATAGAATGAAACAGAGATGATGTGCCCACCAATCTAACTCGTGTAGAAACAGCGGGGTGATGCTATTCGAAGAGCTGGATATGTAACTTTGTATGAAGTTCTGACTCACTTTGAATATGCCTGGAATAGATGAAAAATTTAATCAATTTCGTCTAGTTTGGGAACGTTAAACAGGGAGTATACCAGCCTGAATTTCCTTTGCTAAAGAAATAGCAAAGGTTGAGTGCAGCCAGCTTAGTTGGTAGTGCGTCTGCCTCGTAAGCGCTAGGCCGCGGGTTCGATTCCCGCCCGGGGCGGATTTTATCCTGATGGGATAATGTTCGTTCTCGGAACGGCTGGCTTTCTCCTATCCTGTCTTCCTTCTCTCTCCGATTTCGGGACGATAAGACCCTAGAGTTACAGTTCCCTCTGTCAAACCTCTTAAAAAAAAAAAAAAAAAAAAAAAAAAAAAAAAAAAAAAAAAAAAACAAAAAAACAAAACTCTTTTTCTTTACTAAATTTTTCGCTGTCACAGTCCAACCAAATTTTGTTTCGCAAATTTTCTTTGGCAGTTAGTTGCTCTCTAACTTTTTACGGTACTTTTTACTCCAATTATTTTTTTACTTAAATTACTTTCCGCTTATTTTTTTCCAAACTAAAATTTTTCTTTCATTTAATTTTTCGTTGGTAGTTTCGAGCAGCTGTGCATCAACTACGCCAACGAACACCTGCAGTACTACTTCAACCAGCACGTGTTTCAATACGAACAGGAAGAATACAACAAGGAGGGTATTCGTTGGCGCCATATTGAATTCTCGGACAATACGCTGTGTCTGCAGCTGGTCGAGGGGAAACCCAATGGTCTCCTGTGTGTTCTGGATGATCAAGCCAAGTAAGTTTTGAATAGAATAGAATAGAATAGAATAAGGAGGGAATTCGTTGGCGCCATATTGAATTCTCGGACAATACGCTGTGTCTGCAGCTGGTCGAGGGGAAACCCAATGGTCTCCTGTGTGTTCTGGATGATCAAGCCAAGTAAGTTTTGAATAGAATAGAATAGAATAGAATAAGGAGGGAATTCGTTGGCGCCATATTGAATTCTCGGACAATACGCTGTGTCTGCAGCTGGTCGAGGGGAAACCCAATGGTCTCCTGTGTGTTCTGGATGATCAAGCCAAGTAAGTTTTGAATAGAATAGAATAGAGAGTCGGTAGATATCATCCTGGAAAAAGAAGCTTTTTACTCCAGCCTCGATTTTAACTCGTTACCTTGGAGGCTGATGCGTCTGCCTTGTAAGCACTCGGTGGTGAGTTCGATTCTCAACGGCAGTCGGTAGATATCATCCTGGAAAAAGAAGCTATTTACTCCAGCCTCGATTTTAACTCGTTACCTTGGAGGCTGATGCGTCTGCCTTGTAAGCACTCGGTGGTGAGTTCGATTCTCAACGGGGGCGAACTTTATATCCTATACGGATAAGGTTCGTTCTAGGAACGGATGGCTTTCTCCTATCCTGTCTCCCTTCTCTCATCAGATGTTTTTTCTTTTGTGCTACTTCTTTTGCAAGAAGTTTACTGATAGTAGGTACTTGATTTTTGAGACTAAAAACGGTGATTTCGGTGGTTTCAATCCCAGCCGAGGCATGCAATTTTCCTCGATTACCGGTAACACCTACCTTGGTGATCATCTCATACTGGCCATGTTTCAAATACACTTTGATGGTTTTGTTGATAGCTCGCAACGGATAAGGTTCGTTCTAGGAACGGATGGCTTTCTCCTATCCTGTCTCCCTTCTCTCATGAGATGTTTTTTCTTTTGTGCTACTTCTTTTGCAAGAAGTTTACTGATAGTTAGGACGAAAAACCAAATTGAGACGAAAAACCAAATTGCGGTGGGTTCAATCCCAGCCGAGGCATGCAATTTGCCTCGATTACCGGTAACACCTACCTTGGTGATCATCTCATACTGGCCATGTTTCAAATACACTTTGATGGTTTTGTTGATAGCTCGCAGTTCATTCTTGACTATCGCCAGAATGGAGATATAGTAGGCGTACGTGCTGAATACGAACGTGTAGGCCAATACCACGCACGAGACCCCGAACGTAAACTCCAACACACGATAGAAGTAGACCCAGCGCAGAATTAGACCTGCGGAGATTGTTTTTTTTTTTACATAAACCATTTTTATTTATATTTTTTCGCAAAATCCTTTCTTATTGCACACCTAGACCATAAAAGGAATATTCCTACCAAATTTCAGCTTTCTAGGTGTTGTGATTCTTGAGATAGAGCGATCAGTGTGGAACTATGAACTGTGAACTGTGAATGGATCTTGTTTTTATAATATAAGATGAACATAAAGAAGATTGATTGAACATTCTTTTTTTTAAGAGGTTTGACAGAGGGAACTGTAACTGCTAAGGTCTTATCGTCCCGAAATCGAAGAGAGAAGGAAGACAGGATAGGAGAAAGCCAGCCGTTCCGAGAACGAACATTATCCCATCAGGATAAAAACCGCCCCGGCCGGAAATCGAACCCGCGGCCTAGAGCTTACAAGGCAGACGCACTACCAACTAGGCTAACTAGGCTGGCTAACCGCTACAACATTGCTGGAGTATACACTTGGCTTTTTCTTAGGACTGAAATGCCCAGTTTCTTGTTCACAATTGAACACTTTAGCCAAAAGAGGACAAAAATGTCCTTTTTGTTTGAAAACCAAGATAAGAGAAATTAGTTTCCAAAGAGCATAGGTACATATAGAGAGAACTAAAATATGGTGTAATTGGTGAATATTATTATCCTTTATACCTTTTATTCAAAGGATACAAATTCTCTCCAATTGACTAGGAAATATTCGCTTCAGGACTGAAGAGATCTCACGCGTATTTAGCAATACCTTTGAATCTGATTTTTCTTTTTCAAAGGGGAAAAAGTTCTAAATTATTTAACCCGATAGCATCATGCCTGTATACTTGTACTAAAAAACAAAATCGAGTTCTGTTTATTCGTTCTTGTCCAAAAAAAAAAATATAGAAAAGAAGTAGGAAGTATATCAGATAAATTGCAAATGAGCTGAATTTAAAGGCTTGAGTCAAAAATGTATTTTTTGAACATTGTCCAAGGCAACCCTCAATAGTCTCAAATAAAACAAGCAAAGCTTTCCAAATAATTTATGACCTAATTAAAATTCAGAGAATAAGTAAAGATAATTTATTACCTAGGCTCAGCGAAAAAAAAAAAAAAAAAAAAAAAAAAATGGAAAGTAATAACAACAGATACACTTACCCGCTACAAAGTACAAGCACGGATACAGCGCGATAATACACAGCTGTATGATATTGGAAACATAAAGAACCGTAATATTTCCGATCTGGTGTACGGATTTGTCCACCCTATACAACCGGATGGCGAATCGGCCGAGTGACGTCAGCAGGAACAAAATGAACGCCAGCCCGAACGCCAACTTCGGGAGGTTCCGCCGGCCACTTCGGATGTCTTCGTAGGAGGAGAGGCCGCTGAATGCGCGCTGTACGAAGATCGGCCTCAGGAGGCGGGGTAGATCCGAGCCCGTGCCCGCGCTGGGAGGGGGGATCATCGTGCCACGATTTGGACAGACCTTAAGGCCTGACGCAATTGCGTCTTGCTCGTGTTTAGCAGATTATATGAGCACCAAAGTAATAGATTAAACTAATTGTGCCACAGTTTGGACACGGCTTTTGTCTTGCTCGTATTTAGCAGAAAATATCAGCTCCAAATTTATAGATTAGACTAGCTCTGGGACCTCTGGATGAGGCCGGTCCAGGTGGCTGAGTTCCTGAACCTACCCCTGGGACAAAAGGTCCTGATCATCTGCTACAACAACAACAACATTAGACTAGCAGGTTGCCCGTTCTTCGCCACGAAAAAATTGATCAAACCTCGAGATCGGTTATGTCATAGGTCAAATGATATGGTTTTCCCGGATTTGTGAGGAAACGCCCATCCTGTCCTTCAAATTCAAAACGGCATCACACGACTCAAACGA
The DNA here is from genome assembly GCF_000475195.1 of Diaphorina citri. Taxonomy (NCBI): domain Eukaryota; kingdom Metazoa; phylum Arthropoda; class Insecta; order Hemiptera; family Psyllidae; genus Diaphorina; species Diaphorina citri. Next base: position 5,753 of record NW_007380512.1, read on the forward strand.
CCTGATAAGAGAGAATATGGAAATATTACGACTGATATCAAAAAGGCCACGGAATGGAACGAAACTGAGAGAAAGACCACTTGCGAAGTTGTTGACTGGGCTATTACTGCTATTAGGTAAATTAAAAATGAATAGTCAAATCAAACAAATGTTAAGTAGGGTGTCGTCACAAGCATATTAAAGTCTAGTTAGCTTGGAGGGTAAGGACCGGGTCGCAGGTTCGATTCAGAAGCAAAAATTAAGCCCGAGGGGGCCCTGAGTACCAGATCTGAACGGATTAGGTGCCACTTCTTTGTTGTTGTTTTTTTTTGTTGTTGTTATTTTTTTTGTTTTTGTTGTTGTTGTTGTTGTTGTTGTTGTTGTTGTTGTTGTTGTTGTTGTTGTTGTTGTAGTAGCGGCTTTAGCTCTCGCCGAACGGCGATAGCAGAATAAAGAAAAGATGTCTTTTTGTATCTGCTATCTGCTATACACCGGGGTGATGGTCTCTAGCCATGTTAAATTGGCTGGCTCGTCCTGAACCGCAGTCAACCATCGTGAGGACTTGTGCTTGGTCTTTAAAAGCAGAGAGAACCCTTTGAGGAACTGCCACTTATTGGCCACATCTGGCCACTCCTTTGTACCACTTATTGGTAGAAGTAGAAGAGTTTTTATGATAACTTCTCTTTTTGACGACTTCCAAATTGTCCAAATACAAATCAATCACACAAATGAAAAACACTCGAATGAGGAACAAAAGAAAGTAAAGTGGAAGGCTTTAAGACTTTTGAAAAACTTTCAAAATTTGCTATTTTGCTTTCAATATTAGGCACCTGTTCGATTCCCCTTTCACAATCCTCCTTCTATTGTTGTTCTCTTCCTCCTCCTCCTCCTCCTCCTCCTCCTCCTCTTCCTCCTCCTCCTTCTTCTTCTTCTCCTCCTCCTCCTCCTCCTCCTCTTCCTCCTCCTCCTCTTCCTCCTCCTCCTCTTCCTCCTCCTCCTCTTCCTCCTCCTCCTCTTCCTCCTCCTCCTCCTTCTCCTCCTTCTTCTTCTTCAATACCTCCTCCTCCTTCTTCTTCTTCTTCTTCTTCTTCTTCTTCTTCTTCACTACCTCCTTCTCCTCCTCCTCCTTCTTCTTCTTCTTCTTCTTCTTCTTCTTCTTTTTCTTCTTCTTCTTCTTCTCTTCCTATGCTTCGTCTTCGTTGTTCCTCTGTTTACGAGATTGAGATTCCTAGAATGATGTAGTAATTTATTATTAAATAACAAAAAACAAACTAAATCTCCATAATCTGTTATTTACTTATTATCATCTATGTATAATATGGTGGCGCCATAACGCTACAAGGCTTGCCACCCTGCCAACCTTGTTGGAAAAACTTGGCCTTTGGTCGCAGACTTTGTGCCCATAATTATAATGAAAAATAATAATAGATAAAAAATGAGGAATAATAGCGCTACAGCAACTTCGCTACTTGGGAGGTAAAAAAAAGAAACACGACTTTCCTCATCCTATTGAATGATGCTTATTTTGGGTGTTCTTTTTCTTATAGCCAAATTTTTACAATATCTCTAACCGTTTAGTCGGTATAGCTGAAAACCGCCAAAAAAACGACCAAAAACCGCCAAAAAAACGGTCAAAAACCGCCAAAAAGCGGTCAAAATACCGCCAACCGCAGCACCTATCTCGACCAAACGTTTTGAGTTGCATACTTGTCACATTTGTGAACTACATACCAAATTTTAAGTCTCTAGCTCATACCGTTCCCAATTGTTAAATTACACCGAAAACCGCCAAAAAGCAGTAAAATGCCGCCAACCGTTGCACCGATCTTTACCAAAAGTTTCGTGTCGCATCCTTGTCACATTTGACATCTACATACAAAATTTCATAGACCACGCTACGCCACTGCAGTATGACTCCATTTGACTCCCCGTGTGGGGTGATACCATTTGGCACCCTAGGGTGTCCTAAAATGGTCAGATTGACCCAGACCTTATCAGTAAATGATAACCACATTGGGTCAGGTGTAAGTTATCAGTGACATAAACTATGAATGATTCCATGGCCCAGAGGATTAGTATAGTTATGATTATTTACTTCCGGATGAGATAAGCAGATAAGGTCTTAGGCAACTACTTGGAATTTTCTTGAAAAACTTGGAACATTCTTTAAGCTTCTCCTCAATATGGCCTTATGACGTAGTGGTCAAATTACTTTCCTTCCTATGGGATAAGGAAAGTAAAAAACAGGAAAGGACGTGATGTACCATATGGTACTGTCTATGTCTGTGCCAAATGAGGTTTGACAACGAAAAGGTCTTATCGTCTCGAAATCAAAGCCCGTATAGGAGGTCGTCCAAATCGTCCAATTGTCGAAAAGAGTAGGAGGACAGGAAGATAAAGCCAGCCGTTCCAAGAACGAACATTATCCATTCAGGATTAAACCGAACCCAGCTAGCTCTTACAAGGCAAACGCGCTACCAACCAAGCCAAATAGGCTTGCTGCACCTTTGAATCGTTATTCGTTCACTATTCAGGAATAAGTACCTTTGTAATTTACATTACTGCATTTACTGCCTCGGTGGTGTAGTAGTCAAGGCGCTCGCCTGGTAAACAGGAGGGCGTGGGTTCAATCCCAGCCGAGGTATGGAATTTTATCCTAGGAGGAGAGAAAAAAAGATTTGGTCACTGACTGGGTTAGGTACGCTCTCACCTATAGAGACGGCAATGTAGTAGAAGATGATGCCGTTTCGCACTTGGTTGGTACACTTGTGACCATGGACGTCCAAATCTTCAAGTTCGGTGAAGATTCGTCTCATCAGTGGACTGAAGTAGAGATCTAAAAAGGGGTTGCAAATGTTTTATTTATTCATTTTTAATTTATAATCACCTATACAATTTTTTTTTATATTTTTATAAGGCCTTGTACTTTTTCATTCCGAGTGTAGGGATAATACTCTCTGCTACAAAAGCTGATCGAGGTTCAGGCTGTGTTTATGTACTGGGCTGAGCTAGGCCATTGTCGGCCTTTTTGCGTGTAAAGTTGGCGGGAAATTCGAAATTTTGATTTTTTCTTTTGCGAGCAGTATAAATAAGCACTATTATAAGCACTACCTATACTGATTTCTCACAGACCCTGAAGGCAGTAGGTACTCAATAATGAACGTATTTTAATAGTTTTAATGATCCAATGAGCCCTTGCTCTGTTAGGAGTGCCGATGTGCTATCATTATCAAGGATCCAATGAAATGTCCATATGATTACTCATCTTCGAAAGACCCCTGCTTCCAGTAATGGTCCAATAAGAAGTGAAATGATTCAAAGAAACCCAAGTACCTAGTGGATATTGACATTTAGTGACAGAGAGTTAGTTGATATTCATACTGTCAATTAACATACTTACTCGTAACTCGTAATTACTAATTTCAGCGATTTCTGAAAGCCCCCGAAGTCCTCATTAATGATATTAATGAACCGATGAGAATCAATACCTTGTTTATCCTGCCCGAATAGGACTGAAATGTCCACTACCCAAGTAGGTAGGTACCTAGTGGATATTGACATTATTGACAGAGGGTTAGTTGATATCCACTGTCAATTAACATCAAGAATTCGTTAGGTACATTACTAAAATCAATTAACTAATACCTACTACCTACATGACTGATTTCAGTGATTTCTGCAACACCCTGAAGTCCTCAATAATGAACTTATGAGAAGCAAAAGAAATGTCCACTACCTAAGAAGATACCTAGTGGATACTCTGACAATATTCTCAATACCTACATATTGACAGAGAGTTAGTTAACATCTGTCAATGAACATCATCAAGATGAAGAAGATTAGAGAAGACTAATTGAAGTGAGACGTATCGATGGAGGATTTTTTAGATGAGAAATTTATACAATACCAGTAAGTAATAGGAATCAGTGTCAGTTCAGTGTTAGCTAGGAACCTGATCTGAACGGACCGAACTGGAGACGAAACGAAACGTTAGTGATCCTAAGCGATTTTGAGTGCGGATTTTTTCAAGTGCGATTTTTTTTTTTTTTTTTTTTTTTAGAATGTGTTGCAAAAAGATAAAAATCCGATTTTGATTAGAAATCATTGATCTTTTCGATCCAGCCTTTTTTTCCCGCGAAAATGTGTTGAAAATCAATTGCAAAAATGGTGATCTTTTTTTCTCTATTTTCGTGTAATATTCTACCTACTTCGAAAACCTTTTTCAACTTTTTTTTTTCTTTCGCGTGGATGATCCTTTTTCGTGTTTTTAACAAACCTTTTTCCACGTGTTATTTCAACCTTTAACGGGGTTTTTAATCTCCTTTTGCAGGGGGTTTATTATCAATCCTATTTCTATCTAAATATCTGTCCAAACATTTTTCTAAACATCAAAAAAAAAAAAAAAAAATAGATATGATGAAGAATTTACTTACAATTATCTAGATCTAGAGAGAGAAAAACAATCAATAATTTAAAAAGTGATTACATATTTGAATTTCATTATGATGTAATCGAGCTTTATAGTTTTCCCTATTTTGGCGCAAAATCAAACATTACGTTGCCAAAATCATACATAGTTGGAAGAGCTTTCCTTTTTTTCCATTTCCAGAAAACATGTCAAACTGGCATACTATGCCAGATTTGGCATAGTATGCCAGGCATACTACGGGATGGGCATGCTACGACACAGACCACATGCGTCTAATGTAGCAGTTGTTTCATTGCTATTACGAAACAAAAACGGCGGTGGAACACTCATCTTGAAAATAAATAATAATAATAATGAAAAAAAAAAAAAACCTTCTTGAGGCATTTTTGTGATGCAGGGAATTCAAAACGCATAGATTTGTTACCTACTGAATTTTTCGAATTGGCTTAACACATTAATTTCAACACAAACCTCCTTGTCAAAACCGCAGTAGGCCAGCCTAGCTAGCTTAGTTGGTAGTGCGTCTGCCTTGTAAGCGCTAGGCCGCGGGTTCGATTCCCGCCCGGGGCGGATTTTATCGAGGGCCTTTCAGTCCCACAGGACAGGTCAGGTTAACTTCTTTCTAACTCGCCTTTCGGCTGAAATTTTAGCTATCTCGTCAATCATCCTCACGGGACTGAATTCACCAAAAGTCGATAGAATGAAATAGGGTAAGTGTACCATTTATTCGCCCACCTAAAAAACGTACCATTTATTGGCCCACCTGCCCGCATTTATTTTTCTAATTTTTGTTTTTATGACTACAATTTTTGAATAGCACTGGTTCGATAGCAGTCTTTAAGCCCTTTCTTTTGATGAAAATTGGATCTTGAAAATTTTCGTCCAGTTCAGACTTGTGGCGTAGGTAAGGTGGGCCAATAAATGGTACACTTACCCTATCTCGTCAATCGTCCTCACGAGACTGAATACTGAATTCGCCAAAAGTCGATACAATGAAATACACCTTGTTCCTTGTTCTTCATGCCAGAATAGTAGAATAGCACTGAAAAGTCGCTGGCACTCCCGTAAACAAGGTCTCGTGTGTTTTACCATGAAACTGTATTTCGTGTTAATTTCGATATTCCTTCACAAGGTGAATTTTATTGAGATTTTTTTAAAGGTTGCTTCCAAGATACAATTTCAAACATTCTTACCTTATTCCCAATTACATATTGCAAATCACATGTTTCTAGTAGAAAATAGTAGTTGCCCTCGTTTTACTATGTATCAACTTATCAAATAAAAAATATACAGGCAATTGAATTTTCACCTCCACCTAAGGCAATGATGATTACATACCTATTTTCATATTGAAAATGTAGCCCTTTTCCTCATATTATTATACTCCCATCAACAAATTAGGTACCTAGGTAGGTATAATTTAATTGAAATGGAATTTTCCTCATTTTACTATTTACATGTCTTATGTAGGTACCTATATCTAAAAATTGATTTTGATTTTGAACCTTTGAAACAGAACAATAGATTTATTCCTACGCTTATGAATATGTATCTATTGATATGCGTGGCAACTGTATTGGGGGATCGTAATGTTTTGAAAGATCGTAACGGGGGCCCCGTTCAACTTTGGGGTCCTAAATTTCAAGGATCGACGTGTCTTGATTCCATGAAGATGTGTACCAAATTTCATCAAAACCAGGCAATCGGGAGTTATAGCAGAACAGACGTTCAAACAAATAAACAAACCTACAAACATCTAAGCCAAATGCAAAATGGTCGAGTTAAAACCTAGACCTCACTATCGTTCGGTCATTTATAAATAGATAATAAATAGATAAATAGGTACATATATGTACCTGTCTACATATATTACAGGTAGATAAGTAGGTACATTTAAGTACGTACTTAAGTAGATGCACGAGGATGCAGTTGGTACTTGTAGAAACTACAGGGTACAGCCAGTTGCGTATTTATTTTTTCAGGTCCCCTTTGCATAATTTCGCCTCTGGGGCACATGGCCCCCCATGGGTTAATACGTTAATAGATTAAATTTTCAGCCAATCAGATTGCTCAATCCGAAAGTTGAACACCGGTTTTACACTCTAACCAGGCTTTCGATTCAGAAAGCCAGCCTAGTTAGCTTAGTTGGTAGTGCGTCTGCCTTGTAAGCGCTAGGCCGCGGGTTCGATTCCCGCCCGGGGCGGATTTCTATACTTAAGTAGATGCACGAGGATGCAGTTGGTACTTGTAGAAACTACAGGGTACAGCCATCAGTTGCGTATTTATTTTTCGGGTCCCCTTTGCATAATTTCGCCTCTGGGGCACATGGCCCCCCCATGGGTTAATACGTAGATTGAATTTTCAGCCAATCAGATTGCTGAATCCGAAAGTTAAACACCGGTTTTACACTCTAACCAGGCTTTCGATTCAGAAAATAAAAGGTACTTTTTAGCCCGTCCTTCCTTTATTAAATTATTACAATAGTCAATATACGTAAAAGGTATAAGGGACGGACTGTTGTGTTCGCTTCGGTGTCGTCCGTGTGTCTGATCCCATAGAAGGACTTATCCAAACCTAGTCGACATATATATCCAATTAAAGGTCTTTTTACCAGGAACACGAAAGTGGTGGTGCATATTTTGTCCAAAAAACCAAAAAAACTGGTTTTGGGGGGATTTTTTTCACATTTTCTCACACAAATCACCTCTGATCTCAAAATTTGTCGCGACGACCTATAAATTCAAAGCGAGAAAGTTTTAGATAACACTTCAGTCGATCATTTAAGACCGGTTTTAGCGTCACCTATGTTAAGCTACGCTGAGCAAGGTCATTGAATGGATGGGTGACTTAAAGGAATAAAGGGAGAACGGGCTCTAGTCTTGATTTTAAATCATTAGGTACATGAAAGTAAAATCGAAAAATCAAATCAAGAATAATAATTTGACCTAGAAATTCCATAAAACTACTTACTTACTTACTTACCTACCCAAGAAAGATTTTTCAATTGAATGATACCTAATATGTACCTACATAAGTACATATTTTGGCCTGGGTAGGCCACAATTAGTTTCAAACTTAAACACGGTTTGTTTAACTCTTGGATTAATTAGGCAAACTGATTGGCTGAAAATTTTGAAATTAACTAATCAAATCTGCCTAATCCCTGGAGTTAAACAAACCGAGATTAAACTTTGATTTTGGTCCCAGTATTAAGTCTAAGTTAACCTCTCGGGTTAAGGAATCTGATTAGTTTATTTGTCTTACTTAAATTTCAAGAATTTTAGACAGTCAGATCGCTTAAACCATGAGATTAACTTAAATTGTACTTGTAGTTTTTTTTTATATTTTGCATCAAGTATACATTGTAATATTTCAAGGGTAAATACATGAAAGAATGTGTAAAATGGAAAACTCTGCCAGTTCTGAGCTCTTTTATGTTTTTAATTTTTAGTAGATTTATTGTGAACCCGGCCATTATAGATTTTGAGAACCGCTAATTTAAGATAGATCTAACTTTTATTTCAGTAGAGTACGAGTATACTTGTGTCTTTATAAGTAAAACTTCATTGAGAAATTTACACAATGCTCTAAACGCTTTTAACCTCATTCTTGTTTTCTTCAACCTCTTGCTTCTATTGTGTACAAAAAAAAATCGATTCAGAAAATAAAAGGTACTTTTTAGCCCGTCCTTCCTTTATTAAATTACAATAGTAACAATATACGTAAAAGGTATGAGGGACGGACTGTTGTATTCGCTTCGGTGTCGTCCGTGTGTCTGATCCCATAGAAGGACTTATCCAAACCTGGTCGACCTATATATCAAATTAAAGGTCTTTTTACCAGGAACACGAAAGTGGTGGTGTACAATGTTATCAAAAAATCAAAAAAACTGGTATTTGGGGGATTTTTTTCACATTTTCTCACACAAATGAGCTCTGATCTCGAAATTTGTCCCGACGACCTATAAATTCAAAGCGAGAAAGTTTTAGATAACACTTCAGTCGATCATTTAAGACCGGTTTTAGCGTCACCTATGTTAAGCTACGCCGAGCAAGGCCAATAAATGGATGGGTGACTTAAAGGAATAAAGGGAGAACGGGCTCTAGTCTTGATTTTAAATCATTAGGTACATGAAAGTAAAATCGAAAAATCAAATCAAGAATAATAATAAACTGAATATTAAACAAATTAGGTAGGTACATAGGTACTGATTTTCTTTAACCATGATCGAATAAACTACGGGCTGAAAAAATTCCCGGAGGGACGGGCCCAGCTTGTTAATACTTTCTTTTCTTCATGCGGTTATCGAACAGCAAACCCTGTACATCGAGAATACTCACCTACCCAGGCAATCAGTATATATTAGTACCTATAACATTTAATACTTAGGTACTCGTAGGTATATATGTATCTTATAATCTCATATACCTAGGTACAAAATTATGTATTTATTTACATAGGTATATACCTAGTACCTATAACATTTAATATACTTAGGTACTCGTAGGTATATATGTATCTTATAATCTCATATACCTAGGTACAAAATTATGTATTTATTTACATAGGTATATACCTCGTATGTACCTGATTTGACATTTGCCCGTAACACGTGATGAATATTAAGGTCACACACGAGTCCAGCTGGCTTCAGTCCATTTTCCTCAGGCCAAATGGAGTTGAATCGAATGGTGATTTGAGATGAAGACTGTGCACAAGTGAAGAGTTTACCTAAGTCATTACTTCATCTCAATTCATATGGAACTTCACAAAGTTACTGAGTCCTCCACCAAGATGTTCAAATGATGATGAACATGTTCACTCAAGAAGCATAATATTTATAACAGAAGAAGAAAAAGGAGAAGGAGAAGAAGAGACAAAAAAAGGAGAAGAAGAAGGAGGAGGAGGAAAAGAAGAAGAAGAAGAAGAAGAAGAAGAGACAAAAAAAGGAGAAGAAGAAGGAGGAGGAGGAAAAGAAGAAGAAGAAGAAGAAGAAGAAGAAGAAGAAGAAGAAGAAGAAGAAGAAGAAGAAGAGATTTGAGATAAAGACTGTGCACAAGTGAAGAGTTTACCTAAGTCATTACTTCAAAACATGAGATGCAACACATCCCCAATATGGGACACAGCATCTCATTAACTCATTCTTTTTTATTTTTTGCCATCTTGACAAAGAAGAAGAACGGGAAGAAGAAGAGGAAATAAATATCTAATATTCCAATTATTATTTTTTATTCAGACCTATCAATTTCCTTCCTTTTTTTTCAGCAGAAACTAGAGTTCTTCACATAATATATGTAGAACATTAAAAAAAGTTTTTTGAATTGTGATATAAAATTTAGAATAAAAATTAAAAAAAAAGGACGAAATACAGCATTTTTCTCTTGGACTGTGATATAAATGAAAGGAATCTTGTTTTGAGAATCTCCCTACTATAAAATACCTTTGAAAAGGTGACATTATCAAAGACTCTGTTAAGTTTGTGTGAAGCTCAATATCAATAGTTATCTACCTTCCCACGTAGAATTTCCCTGCTCATCAACTCCCCGCCTATACTAGCCCCGCAGTGTTAAAATAACAAGAATAATCAAATAATCATAAATTATGTAAAAATGTAAACGTGAAAATGACATCTGGTCAGGAACTGTAGTAAAAAAAAACTTGTGTTAAACAATCAAATTGACTCTCAAATAATCAACTTCAATCAAATCTCAAGGCTAATGATTCAGCTTAACTAATCAATCAAAATACCAATTGAGCAATCAAAAGTATATATTAAAACCTTTGATAGGTACCAGTCAAAACCCAAGCAAAAATCCTAACCAACCAAGATCTAAAGAGACTGAATAACAAGTGCCATTTTACATTTAGATTAAAACAATGAGGAAAGTGCCTGAATACTGATCTCATCTTTCGTCACCTTCTGTGCGCCAAGAATTAAAAACTTTCACCTCAACATAAGTTGAATCTCTTCCGAAAAAGCAACCTTCACAAGAGGAAAACATTCACAACTGAACACAACACGTTTTATCAAAGGAACTTTCTCAGGCAAACTTCACACGTGGCAACAACCTTCACAACTGAACTGTCTAGTGAGAGTAACATTCACGTGGAAATCAACCTGACCAACTGAACCTTCACGTTCGAAGACTTCAAAGGAATCTTTCAAAGAACCCTTCACACTTCGAAAGCAGCCTTCACAACTGAAATTTCCCGTTGAAAGCACCTTCACAACTGAACTTTCACTTCGAAAGCAACCTTCAAAACTAAGCATTCACGCTGAAAGCAACCTTCACAGACCCCCTCTGTATCAAACATGGACAGCATTGAGAAGAAACAGCCGATCGACATTCCAGACAAACCAGGTAAGATCTTTAAAGTAAGTTTCTTTTAGCGCTAGGCCGCGGGTTCAATTCCCTCCAGGGCAAATTTTATCCTAAGCGTCATCCATGTTTGGACACAACACACCTTAAGATAAGATGTCCTGTATCAGTGTAGGTATACCTACTTAACACGGAGTATTTGACATCTCCACTAATACGGGTCTCCACCAATGGAGATTTATTAAAACAAAACCTAGATTTTTTTCTAACCAACTGCCGAGAACCAATTTAAAGTCAAAATACACCATGGCAGGTAGTCAAGATGGGTATCTACTATCTAAGAAATCACTGATTCTATGCAATTCAATTGAACTTCACCACGTGATTGTATTCATTCACTGATCTAACTCAAGGCCTGAGTGCCATAAATTGATCCATGTTAGGATACTCTATAGACAATATTAGACCTCTACTCCTTTGTGAGGTCAATCAAGGAGCAGAATAGAATTGCGAATAGAACAGGATGTAGAATTGACAAATCGCACTGTCCAAGCATCTTCTTCATTGACATTCCGCAATCTTTGCCATGAATACAAAGGGATCTATTAAGGAACTAGAGATTCTAACCTCATGGAATTTATAACACAAGTTAGAATGTTAGATTTTTGCCAGCCTAGGTATATAACCTATTTATTATTTTCAAGATGCTACAGCTAAAAATATTCTGATAATAAATTTTAAGAGGAATTTTCCAAAAAAATCAAATTAGGTATAATCGCCGAGCCCCGGGGGGCGTGCATAAATTTTGCAAAACCATACACGGTTAATAAGATTCCAGAGATTGGAAAACCCCCGAGCTAAACCTGAACACCTGCTATGTTTTTTGGCAGGTGCCAAAAAAGAAAAAAAAAACACACAGCAAAACCACCATCAATAACAACAGAACAAGCAACAACAAGAACAACAGTGGACAACACTAACAGTAAATTTCTACATAGTCTATAGACACCTAGCAGGATATTGAAAAAAATTCCTTTACCTATAGTAGAAACCAGTTTTATTTTCAAAGTTTGGCAATTTTTAGCCTGATTTTTTAGGTAGCTTTTAGGTAGTCTTAAAAATTTAATGCAAATTTTATTATCTTGTTCCTCAAGGAACGAAGAACAAAGTTCCAAGCTAGCCAGTCCAGTTACCTTGGAGGGTAGAGCGTCTGCCTTGTAAACGCTAGGTCGGGAGTTCGATTCCCTCTCGAGGCGGATTTTAGCTTAAACAGATAAGGTTCGTTCTCGGAACGTCTGGCTTTCTCCTATCCTGTCTTCCTTCTCTCTTCGATTTCGGGCCGATGAGACCTTAGCAGTTACAGTTCCCTCTGTCAAACCTCTTTAAAAAATTTTCGCAAGGGAAATTTCAGGCCGGTATTTTCCCTGTTGAAAGCAATATGTAATGTAGTAATGTAATGTAAATGCAATTTCTTTGTGTTATTATGTCACAACTTTGGTGCTCACTGCAGCATTGTAGGATTTTTCCCAATATCTTATATGATACCTAGTTACCTACCTATTTACTGGAGGTAGGTGTAGTTAAGAATTCCCAACACGCAACATTTTAATGACTCTGTACTGACTGACAACCTATTAACTATTTATTGTGCCTATGTAAGTAGGTACCTACCTACCCATTACCTACATACATAGGTATTGTACCTATGTAAGTAGGTATGTACCTACCCATTACCTACATACATAGGTATTGTACCTATGTAAGTAGGTATGTACCTACCCATTACCTACATACATAGGTATTGTACCTATGTAAGTAGGTACCTACCCATTACCTGTACCCGATCTCACAAAGGTATCTGATCGGCCTCCTGGGGTTCAAGTTTTCTTTCTTCTTCATTTTCAGACTACCTGATCTCACAGCGGTACCTGATCGGCCTCCTGGGGTTCAAGTTTTCTTTCTTCATTTTCAGACTACCTGATCTCACAGCGGTACCTGATCGGCCTCCTGGGGTTCAAGTTTTCTTTCTTCATTTTCAGACTACCTGATCTCACAGCGGTACCTGATCGGCCTCCTGGGGTTCCTAGCCTTCGCGTTGACCTACGTTCAGAGGTTCTGTCTCAGTATGGCCATTACAGAGATGGCCCATACGGAACACAAAGTCTCCAACAAGTCCCTGCAGTGCCCCGTGCCTGTGCTCATACGAAACCAGACTGTCAATAAGGTATTTGTAATTTAATAAGTATTTTATTTATGTATAGCGGGAGACCTGGGTTCGATTCCCGGCGGGGTCAAGAAATTTGTATCATGCAAATGATTGATACCGTGACTGGCTGTTGCGGGGCCCACTCAGCCTCGTGAGGAAAATGAGTAGCTATGTAATATAATGCGCATAGCGAGGTGCCAGCATGGTAGGTAAACATTGGATTTTAGGATTATTGAGATATTGGAAAAATCCTACAATGCTGCAGTGAGCATCGAAAGTTGTGACAAAAATACATGGGATTTTAGGATTATTGAGATATTGGGAAAATCCTACAATGCTGCAGTGAGCACCAAAGTTGTGATATAATAACACAAATAAACTGCATTTACATACATTTTACATTTTTTTTATGTATAGTAACAGGTAACAGGGCCTATTTAATTAAGCAATTTCTGTCCGTTTATCAATAATCATAATGGTAAATTTCTCAGAAATCTCAGAATTCAATTAAATAAGTTGTTGGTAACTTTTTTACTTTCTTTAATATAGGTATACGAAAAAATTCTGCAAACCTAGTTAGCTTGGTTGGTAGTGCATCTGCTTTGTAAGCGCTAGGTCGCGGGTTCGATTCCCGGCCAGGGCGACCTAAATAAGTTGTTGGTAACTTTTTTACTTTCTATAGGTATACTTAATATATCATGATGGAAGACTCAGTAACTTTGTGAAGTTCCATAACAATAGATGTATACTTAATATAGGTATACAAAAAATTCTGCAAACCTAGTTAGCTTGGTTGGTAGTGCATCTGCTTTGTAAGCGCTAGGTCGCGGGTTCGATTCCCGGCCAGGGCGGATTTTATCCTGAACGGACAATGTTCGTTCTCGAAACGGCTGGTTTTCTCCTATCCTGTCTTTCTTCTGCTCTTTAATTTCGGGACAGTAAGACCCTATCAGTTACAGTTCCCTCTATCAAACCTCTTTTAAAAAAGTATTTAGTAGCACGTGTTATTTAAAATAATTTAATCTTTAAACGAGATTGTTTATTTTTTCAAATGAAGGTTTTAATATAACAAGGACCTAACCCTTTTATCCCCCCCCCTCTGTTCAGCACTACGAGTTTGACTGGGACGAACGCACCCAGGGCCTCATCCTAAGCTCCTTCTTCTGGGGCTACGTCCTCAATCACATCCCAGGGGCCCTCATCGCCGAGAGGTACGGGGGCAAATATGTCCTCGGGTTCGGGCTCTTGGTGTCCACCTTGGCCACACTTGCAACGCCCCTGGCGGCGCGCAGTTTCGGCGCAGTGGGCATTCTGTGCGCGCGGTTCATTGTGGGGCTGGGACAGGGCCCGGCCTATCCGTCCATGAATGTGATCTTGGCCCAGTGGGTGCCCAAAACGGAGCGCGGACGAATGGGCGCGCTGGTGTTTGCAGGTGAGTAGAAGATTTTGAATAACGCCTTTTATGCGCTCCGGCTTCATTGATTATGTACATTCAGTTTTATGGACTTGTTCGTTCAGGTTATAAAATTATGGGTTATTTTTGCTAGTAAGTAAGTAAGTAAGTATAGATGCCAACGTTAGATTGTGTGGAAATGTGCAATATTCACGTTCCTAGGTTCCTACTAACAGAAAGTGTATGTTGTATAGTACAAATACGAGTACATTATGTATTATGATATAAGTATAAAAGGTATATAAACATGTAGTAGATAACATAATGATGGTGGATGAACCTATAAAATATTTCCATTAGAAAGAGAGACTTCTCTTCGAATCGTCAAAATCACATCCTTACTCTTCGCCTAACTCACTCCTGAGGATCCGAATCCTCGACCGCACCAAATCCCAATCCAGATAGGCGCCCTCCAACAGTCTCTCCCCCGTATACCCTTCCCTCCCGTGCACCAGCCGAATGTTATCGAACGTCAGCACCTCCCCCGGCCTCAGTCTCAACTCCACCAGGTACTTCGGGTCATGCAGGAGGTCGGCAAACTCCGCAAATGCTTCGTACCACGGGAGGACCTCTTCGAGCGGCGCATTGAACACGGAGTCCCGCTGAGGCTGACTGAAGTTGATCCGAGTCACTTTTCTAATAAATAACGTTAATAACGCCTTTTATGCGCTCCGGCTTCATTGATTATGTACATTCAGTTTTATGGACTTGTTCGTTCAGGTTATAAAATTATGGATTAATTTTTGCTAGTAAGTACGTAAGTATAGATGCCAACGTTAGATTGTGTGGAAATGTGCAATATTCACGTTCCTAGGTTCCTACTAACAGAAAGTGTATGTTGTATAGTACAAATACGAGTACATTATGTACATTAAAATACGAGTACATTAAAATGTCAAATAAAAATTACAAATTACAAAATTATGTATTATGATATAAGTGTAAAAGGTATATAAACATGTAGTAGATGAGATAATGATGGTGGATGAACCTATAAAATATTTCCATTAGAAAGAGAGACTTCTCTTCGAATCGTCAAAGTCACATCCTTACTCTTCGCCTAACTCACTCCTGAGGATCCGAATCCTCGACCGCACCAAATCCCAATCCAGATAGGCGCCCTCCAAGAGTCTCTCCCCCGTATACCCTTCCCTTCCGTGCACCAGCCGAATGTTATCGAACGTCAGCACCTCCCCCGGCCTCAGCCTCAACTCCACCAGGTACTTCGGGTCATGCAGGAGGTCGGCAAACTCTGCGAATGCTTCGTACCACGGGAGGACCTCTTCGAGCGGCGCATTGAACACGGAGTCCCGCTGAGGCTGACTGAAGTTGATCCGAGTCACTTCCCCCCGGGCGTCGAGAGCTATCACCGGCGCCCGATGGATGTTCGCAAAGCGGTACCGATTGTCTTCGCCGTAGTCGGTCCAATCGACCAGCGTCCGGGAAAGCGTCTCATAGACGCTTTGCCTATTAGCTGCTAGATGGCGGCACACCGCAAGACAGTCGGTGAGTTGGTTGATGCCCTGGGATGGGTCGGAGGCTTGAATGATGCAGTGGAGCATGTTGATACCCGGCTTGTACTCGTAGTACGGCAGGTCGGTGTGCAGTTGCAGTTTGGACGAGAGGTAGGCTACGTTGCTTGTGCCTGGGAAAGAAAAGACGGGGTGGTTAGTGGAGGAATCTTTGAGGATAGAATGCTTTCTGTTTTCTGTGTACCTAATTAAAACCAATACTGTCCAAATTTGTCATTATTTGATCTTGTACCTACTCTAACTGAATAGTTACCTACTCCCACCACAAAAGAGATCCTTGTAACATGATTCTTTTCCCATACACTCGCCTATAGGTACCTCAGTTATAGATAGTAATTGAGAGATAGATAAATCAAATTCCCAAAGTACACAAATACTCGTAAATCCCACAAACCTGGTTTGTTTTCAACTCGAAACGTTTCCCCATACTGCGTCCTCTTCAGAAATCCGACCCTGGACGCCAGCCGATTCAGTGCTCCCACCTCGACTCCGGCCCTGTCCACAATGGCCACTCCATACGTCGCCAAGCATTCCATCCACGATTACCTACATACATAGGTAGTCATCAAAGGGCAGGTCGGTGTGCAGCTGAAGTTTCGACGAGAGGTAGGCCACGTTGCTTGTGCCTGGGAAAGAAGAGAGGGTGTGGTTAGTGAAAGGAATCTTTGAGGTGATTTGAGGTTTGAGGGTACTGTCACTGTCCAAATTTGTCATTATTTGATCTTGTACCTACTCCAATTCTCAAACGGATTTCTCCCGCTATAATTGTCAAGTCTATGTACTCCTGCCTGTAAGTTTTGTAACTTGTAGCACAATTCTTTTCCCATACTCCCACCGCGCCGCGCCGATAGTTACCTGAGTTATAGCCAGTAATTGACAGATATAAATCCAATTCCTAAAGTACACAAATACTCGTAAAATCCACAAACCTAGTTTGTTCTCTACTCGGAACGTTTCCCCGTACTGCGTCCTCTTCAGAAATCCGACCCTGGACGCCAGCCGATTCAGCGCTCCCACCTCGACTCCGGCCCTGTCCACAATGGCCACTCCATACGTCGCCAAGCATTCCATCCACGTCAACAAAGCTCGTCCATCAGTCATCAAATCCTCGAACGCAAACTTGGAACAAATTTCCGGGAATTGTTCCGAAGTCCAAGGGATTCGCGGGATTCTGTAGATCTCGTCCAGTCGAACTCGATTGGCGGCAGTGAAGTTCCTTGCGATTAGCCAATCGAGGGGG